>NC_090450.1:108022170-108325201 GCF_031143425.1 Pleurodeles waltl
AAAGCATATCTATTCATTGTGTCCCAATCACAACTTTGCAAACTCTCCAGGTTGTTGACACAGGGTGTGAAGATCATAGTAGTAACTACATCGGTATTCCCATATCCAAGCCTGTATTATGTAACCTGTGATCTGATAAATCACTATCGTAAGATAGCTAACCAGTGTGTTTCTTGTTAAGCCAGTGTGTTTCTTGTTAAATAAGTAAATTTATAGACATCCATGGAACCTCATCATTTAGGCCATTTTAACGGGTATGAAGTTTGAAGATCCACTTCAGTTCTCTTCGGAATAGTTCATGGTTGATGGGAAATTTGTGTAAAGCATGTTTTTCTCTTACAGTACAGGATAAATCACTCTCATCATGATGCATCATTTGGAAATGTGTAGAAATCTTACTCATGGGTTTGCCACACCTGATGTTACTCCAGTACTCCGGAATTCTGATTTTCACATTACAGGCCATATTTACAAGGCCTTTGCGCCCTTTAGCACCACATTTGAGGCAGAAATATTAGCAGCAAATGTGACTCCAACTGGCCACTACCATAGCACCATATTTACAAGGTGGCGCCTTTGCACCGCATCATGCATAATACATGCATCATGTATGCAAAGGGGGCATTTCCTCATTAGAAGGTCATTAAACATGGTGCAATGGAATCTACAAGATTCCATTGAGCCATTTCTAGTGTCATTTTTAATGCACTAGTGATACGCCACTTTCTTGTAAATATGACCCTATGTGTGGTTACTCCAATATAACGTAACTCTCAAGTGCATGTAATCATGTAAATAACACATGAACAATTGGATTTTGTGAAGTTGGGTAGGATTTGCTATGTCCACAGACTTAGGTCCACTGTCTCTTGTTTGGTGAGAATATACAAATTACATTAGCTACACAGTTTACACTGGCTACACAGGTTACACTGGCTACACCTGTGATTCTGAATATTGATAGGGTATTCAAAGTAACCTCTCCATGTTTTTGGAATGTGTGGACTAGATGATCCCAAGACTTCTATTCCATTTATATGCAAACAACAGTTTAATTAGATGTGAAGTACTGGTTTTCAAATATGCCACCACGTGTTGATAATCTGTTTGACTTTGTTTGATAGATTGTGATAAATAGTAACACAAACCAGGCGACCATCTGTAGTGCAATTATAGGTTTCAGGCAAGGCATCCCAATTGTTATTGATAGCCATTTTATATGCATGCTGGATTATCCTTTTTCGATGATCTCTTGATTGAATCTGTTGTGTCAAAATATCAGTACGTCTTTTATATGAAGATATCTCAGTATAGTTATGCCTAATTCGCAGAAATTGTCCTACTGGCAAGTTCTCTCGTAAAAATCGGAGATGATAGCTTATAAAATGTAGGAGAGAATTCCTATCTGTTGATTTTATGTAAACCTCTGTGTAGTGGTTTCAGTTTACTGCTGTTTGTGTGCTGCATACATACTTTGGACATTAGCTCTTGGTTAAGCCTAATGACTTCTATGCCTTTCTACTAGAAGGTTAAGCAAAAGGTATTTGGTGAGTTCTGTGCTTCACCCTAATAAGGCTTGTGGTTGTTGCCTGAGTGTGGCTTCTACCCCTCCCTCCAACCATTAACCAATTACTTACTCTCACTGCAAGACAGTTATCTCCTACATGTGAACCCAAACGATTACCTGCAATCAGAAGTCCCACCATTATTTAGTAGAGACATCTGGCCATACAAGTCCAGTGTCCCAAAATTCACCTCACTCAGAGTTAAAACAGCTCTTCCAACATATTGGGCAGGTTGGAGAAATTGATCCACCCCTAAATGTGCCGCGAGTAACTCCAGACACTGTACCGAATATGAAAAATGAAAGAATATAACTACTTTATTCTGCTCACAGACATCCGTTTTTTTAATATAATGGAATATATTAACATTTCTAATTACATTATATTGACACAACGAGCTCAAGCAGTGAAATCGGTTATATCAAACCACCACTAAACGAAGTCATCCTTCTTGCAGTCATCTAAATCTCTTTATTCAACCATTCTTATTTGATTATGTGCCCAAGTATAACAATACGACAGTAAGTGAATATATTCACTAGCTGGATAGTTATCATTATAAAAGAGAACGTACAACAACAGCTTTTGAACACCTTGGATTAAAAGTGTGAAATATATCACAATGCTGTCAGGGTACTGTTTCATGAAAAATAAACTATTTCAGGCAGTATTGTAGTTTTCATTATTAAAGACATATGTTTTAGAGGATAAAAAAACAACAATTGAAAGAATAACAAAAGCATCACCCTATAAGGCCAAGATAATGAGACCGCATATTGCCATTTAGTTTTATAATTTGCATACTGTACATTAAATGTCCTTTCAGCAACAGCAAACACATTGCTATGAACAGAGCCATGCAGCATGTGGTTACCAATATGCCTTATTAAACAAAGTCACTAGAGGGCATTGTTTCTCATGATTTTATCGTCATACTGTCAATGTTGAAAATGAAAGCCTACTTAAGAATCCCAATGAAAAAACATCCTTTTAGCAACATGAAATAAATATTATCTTAACAGAAATTGTTTCATGATCAACGTAGTATGCATGCATTATATCTAAATTGCTCAGATTGTTTGCTTTCATTTAGAGAGCCGAAAATCTATAATAGTTACGAACTCTCTTCTTCATAATTACATCTTTTTAGTGGTCATATGTATTTGCTGTGTGATTACCTTGTATAAAAATATGTCTCTTCCTGTATTTGTGCAATGTAAGTGTTTTTGCTCTTTGAAGGCAATCTTTTTAACGCCTGTTGTCTTCATGGAGTTTTCCACTGGGATTCTGAAAGTCAGTTGACATAAAGATGTCGATCGAAATGACAGAGACTGAAACAGTCGACCAACCTCCCCTACTGGGGTTGACCAGCAGCGGAAAAATAAAACGATAGTTGAATATCATGTCACTTTTGTGCTGCTGGTGCAGCCAGCAGGTGCAGGGAGGGGCGGGACTGGGCCTCGGGAGGTGGGAGGGGGATGACGAGTTGTGTGCACGGCCGTCTAAACACATGCACACTTAGGTTTCTCCACAGCTGGGCTGGAGAAACTGCACAGCCCCCAAGGTGTGGGTACACTTGCCAGGTCGAATTGGCAGTTTAAAACTGCACTCTCAGACACTGCAGTGGCAGGTCTGAGCCCTGTTTACAGGGCTATTAATGTGGGTGGCACAACCAGTGCTCCAGGCCCACTAGTAGCATTTGATTTACAGGCCCTGGAAAACTCTAGTGAACTGTACTAGGGACTTACTAGTAAATCAAATATGCCAATCAGGGAAAGCCAATTACATATGCATTTGACATAGGAGCACTTGCACTTTAGCACTGGATAGCAGTGGTAAAGTGCCCAAAGTGACAACAACAGCAAAAACTGAGTCCAATATACATCAACAATCTGGCAAACAGAGGCAAAAAGTTAGGGGAGACCACGCCAAGGATGCCAAATCTAACAGTTTCCAGAAGCTAGCCCTCAATACTCCTCTGGGACCTTGTGCATACTCTGTGATACCTCCTAGGGAGAAAACCATGTCAATATCATTTCCCACTACATAGCAGGGCATAGGGTATTGTGGGGTGTGGACTATCACCTCTGCAGTTTTCAGCAGGATTAGGCTGCCACCATTGTTGATGAATTCCATTTGCTTGGATTTCAGTTTAAACTCCATCAAGCTCTTCTCATGGACCAGCCTCTTTTCATCCAGAGCCAGCTTCTCCTCCATTTGAAACTTGTCCAGCCGAAACCTGAACTTCCCTTCAACCCTCCTGTCTGTCAGTTCCTCAGGGGACAGGCTGTGCGAGGACACATTGCTCTTTGCTTCAACAGGGATCTCCTCTCTTGTGGGCAAGTTGTCCTCCTCTGCTGGAAGTTGCAGCTCGGGGTCAGTGGCCAGACAGTCCTCCTTCTTATCCACATTCACTCCCCCCTCCTCTGAGTTGTCATCTTCTTGCTCTACTGGTGTGGACTGCATCATTTTTACATCCTCATAGGTGTGAAGGGCTATCTGAAGGTTCACATTTGTGAACTTCTTGTCTGCACTCATCCCCCTTTCCTTGCAGACCCTCTGCAGCTCAGCCCTCCCGAAGTTATCAGTGTTGAGCAGCTCAATCACCATTGTAGACAAAAGGAGGTGGAGGAAACTTACATTTGGAAAGGTGAAAAGAATAGCCAATCAGAAACTAAAGAGATTTTCAAAAGTCCAATATTTTGGTGTCAAAATATTTATCTGGGATTTTAGTTTTACACCCATCACTGCATGGCACTGCACACAAGTTCTGTATTCGGGTTTTGGTTGACAGAGGGTGTGAACCGTGTTCAAGTAAACGCCACAATCCTCATCAAGGTGACTTACAGAAGTCACTAAATTAACCTATGCCTGACAATCGTAGCTTGGCACAAAAGCAGGCAAGCTTAATATAAAGGCACTGTCTAAAGCATTTATGCAGCACTCAAACAGTAATAGAATTAAACCACGACACAAGAAAAACCTCACACTACTTTAGAGAAATAGAGTAAATTCTAATAAATTATTTGACACCAAAATGACAAATATCTGAACAGTAGAACCGGGTTGAAATTTTTTAACGTTTATAGTGAAAACTACTGCCTAATTGATCAATGATCCAACCATGGACATCTAGTCTTGCGAGACTGGGGCAAAGTCATAAACTGAGGCTGGCTGTAACAGAGCATGGTTCAGCTAAAAAGAGTAGATTGGGCCCGGTTTTGGCTTACTACAAAAAAAGTCTAAGATAAAGCTCAGTGAGTCAAGGCAGCTGGCGGTGTCTAAGGAGGAAGTGGCATCATCGGGGAGCTGGTGGATGAAATTCCACCGAAAATTTCTACACTCAGGCTTAGTCTCTGTTTTTGAAGTCAAGAATCTCCAGGGGGTAAACCCAACAAGAGCTCTAAGGGACCAAAGACCCTTCTTTGAAGAGCCACTGAAAATGATTTGCTGCTATGGAGAATAGCGTAGCAGGAGCTATTGTGATGTCAGGCCAACCAGTGGCTCACCTTGGGAAGATCCACGAGCAGGTAGGTCCCTGTTTCCTCTTGGTGCTCGGAAAACTTTTAGCCAAATGATTTTCTAAGTCCCAAGTTTTATGTTATGTTATGTTATGTTATGTTCTGTTATAAATGTTTGTATAGCGCCTAACTGCCCAAGGGCCTCGTAGCGCTCATGTTTTGGCTATCTAGGGACCTTTAGCACCACATTCAAGGTTGCAGGACTAGAGAGGCACACATTTTTGGGCCAGAGCTCCTCAGGCAGGGTCCATGTGCAGGTTCAAATGGTTGGAGCCTTTTCTGTTTCTGAGGCTTTAATCAGGATGCCAGCCAACTATCCCTTGGAGTCATTTGTGGAAGTCAGGCGTTCAAGTAGAAGATAGGGCTCAAACAGCAGGGCAGGCCTCTAGCACTCAGCGTCATCTTGAGGCAGCAGAGCAGTCCTTCTTGGTTGCATCACAACAGTCCGCCTGAAGTATACAACAGGCCACAGCAGGAGGCAGTTATCTGAGAGTCCTTCCACAGGTCCATGAGTGAACTGAAGAGTGAGCCCAAGAGTCTGCTTTTAATCTCTGTTGCTTTCTAGAAGCTCCATTTTCAAGTTGTCTGGAATTTCCTCCAGCCTCCCTGCCCAGGTTCCAGCCTGGGTACAGGCACAATGGACTAGTGACATTCTTTGAGTGAGAGCAGGGTTCAGCCTATTGATGTATGAGTGGGACTGTGCCTAGCTCAACCCTCCCATGCTGACTGAGATGAACCATCCAGGCACAAGTTATCCCTCTTATGTCAGACTGTCTGAGGGGAATATACTAAGGCCAGCTGCTACTCACAACTGGTCATGTGACCGTAGAATGGACTGCAGGCACCAAATGATCGGGACAAGGAAATGACGACTTTCAAAGAGAGGGCCAAGTTCAAACATTTTTAAAATTGCTTAACACAATTACTAGTGAAACACAAATGGCCCTTCATGCACCGCTCAGGTAGGGCAACAGGAATGCTATTTCCAGTGCTAAGCATAAAGATCTCAAAAGCAAAGTTTTACACCTGCTTAGGAAAATGGTGACAGAAACATACTAGGAAAACCTGACGTCATTCATTCCAGTCAGATGTCCCTTTGTAGGAAAAATGCTTTTGGTGAACCAAAGCTTAATCTACGGGTTCTCAAGAGAAGGTCGAAGAACAATGGGACAAAATACTTTCTAAAATAAAAAAGAACCCCAGCTTGATCATTTTGAGAAAATGCCAGGATAATTGTCCATACCTGCATCTTGACTCTACGAATCAGATAGCACATATCATTACTGTGGAAGAGAATCTCCTTAACAGAGTCAGAGAAACTTGGGAGATTTGGTCTTCTGTGGAACTTTTCCATAGATGCAGGGTTCATCCCACATCCTCATATATCCAAGATAACTTTGTTTTCTCTGGTTACAGTATCCATTAAGCACATAGTGGACATAAGAAAGAAGGGCTCCTTGGCATCATCTATAAGCCCCTCTGGTTTTGTCCTGAAGACGATATAAGCAATACTTAACTACATGTAGCTTTCTGCATGCCACTTCTGACTCAATATCACCAATCATCAAAAGCAACATCTCATACTCCTCAAAAGGGCCTGACCACCTTCCCATTCTCTATACTTTGCTTATTCTCCAACCAGTGCATGGAGGTCAATCCAAAAGTGAACAAACCTTCAGTTCCTTTTGCAGTGGCAACATAAATGTCAAACTCATGTTTTGCCTTTTTACCATCACATCAGCCATCAACACCTTTGTAAACAATGTTAATACATTTGTGGAAAATCACATGAACACCCACACTCAGACTAAAATACATAAGTGCAAACCAAGATCTTCGGTACCCAGGTACTAAAAATATCTGACCAAATGCAAATGCTCCTGTTGGAAATGGCCCTTCTGCAGGGTTATCCCCAGAATTTTTGCCTTCCTCCTCTTTTTCTGACCTCATTTCTGCTGGTTTCTAGACTCTGCGCACTTTACCACTGCTAACCCGTGCTAAAGTGCATATGCTCTCTCCCTTTAAACATGGTAACATTGGATCATACCCAATTGGACTATTTAATTTACCTATAAGTCCCTAGTAATGTGCACTGTATGTGCCTAGGGCCTGTAGATTAAATGCTATTAGTGGGCCTGCAGCACTGGTTGTGCCACCCACTTAAGTAGCCACTTCCCCTTGTCTCAGGCCTGCCATTGCAAGGCCTGTGTGTGCAGTTTCACTGCCACTTCGACTTGGCATTTAAAAGTACTTGCCAAGCCTAAAACTCCACTTTTTCTATATATAAGTCACCCCTAATTTGTGCCCTAGGTAACCCCTAGAGCAGGATGCTGTGTGGGTCAAAGGCAGGACATCTACCTGTGTAGTTTATATGTCCTGGTAGTGTAAAACTCCTACATTTGTTTTTACACTACTGTGTGGCCTGCTCCCTTCATAGGCTAACATTGTGGCTGCCCTCATACATTGTTGAGGTGGCAGCTGCTGATCTGAAAGGAGCAGGAAGGTCATATTTAGTATGGCCAGAATGGTAATACAAAATCCTGCTGACTGGTGAAGTCGGATTTAATATTACTATTCTAGAAATGCCACTTTTAGAAAGTGAGCATTTCTTTGCACTTAAATCTTTCTGTACCTTACAATCCACGTCTGGCTAGGTTTAGTTGACAGCTCCTTGTGCATTCACTCAGACACACCTCAAACACAGGGTACTCAGCCTCACTTGCATCCATCTGCATTTTGAATGGGTCTTCCTGGACTGGGAGGGTGGAGGGCCTGCCCTCACACAAAGGACTGCCACACCCCCTACTGGGACCCTGGCAGACAGGATTGAACTGAAAGGGGACCTGGTGCACTTCTTAGCCACTCTTTGAAGTCTCCCCCACTTCAAAGGCACATTTGGGTATAAAACAGGACCTCTGCCCTTCCCCCTCAGACACTTGCTGGAGAAGAAACCTGAACCAGAACCTGCATCCTGCCAAGAAGCAGCCTGGCTGCTCAAAGGACTGCTGCCTTGCTGTTGGCCTGCTGCATTGCTGAACTCTTGTCTAGCTGCAAACGTGCTCTCCAGGGTCTTGGATAGAGCTTGCATCCTGTTCCCTGAAGTCTCAGGACCAAAAAGACTTCTCTTTTTCATTTGGACTCCTCGTGCGCTGAAAAATTCGACGCAGAGCTTGCTCCGTGGTGAGAAAATCGTTGCACGCCGACGCTGCTCGACGCGACGCCTACGGTGCAACCGGAACTTCGACGCACGGCCTCGCATGGACAACGCCACTTGACTTCCAGAGAGGAAATCGACGCGATGCCTGCTGTGAGAAAGAAAATTCCACGCACAGCCTCCCAGAACGACGCGCAGCCAGATAACAAGCCGAGGAATCCACGCACAGACCCTGGGACATCTGGTAATCCCGCGAACCATAGAAGGAATCGGCCACTGTGCCGGAAAACGACGTACGTCTTCCCCAAGTGAAAAATAACGACGCAAGTCCGTGTGTGAAGGGGCGAAACCGACGCACACACCATTTTTCTTCCCGCAGAACGATGCACGTCTCCCGCGTGAAAAATAACAACGCAAGTCCGTGTGTGAAGGGGCGAAACCGACGCACACACCATTTTTCCACGCATCTCCTCCTCTGCGGCCCTCTGCAGAGATTTTCCATTCCAAACCAGGTACTTTGTGCTTGAAAGAGACTTTGTTTGCTTTTTAAAGACTTAAGACTCTTTATATCACTTTTCAGTGATATTTCTACAAATTCTTATCGCATCTTTTATTGTGTTGATCTACAAATATCCAGATAAATATTCTATATTTTTCTAAACACTGTGTGGTGTATTTTTGTGGTGCTATATGGTGTCATTGTATGATTTATTGCACAAATACTTTACACATTGCCTTCTAAGTTAAGCCTGACTGCTCGTGCCAAGCTACCAGAGGGTGGGCACAGGATAATTTGGATTGTGTGTGACTTACCCTGACTAGAGTGAGGGTTCTTGCTTGGACAGAGGGTAACCTGACTGCCAACCAAAAACCCAATTTCTAACAGCTCCATCCCCAAACAGGGAAGAAAAAGCAGCCCTGTCTGCTTCCCCCCATCACCCTCATCTTTCAGCAGCATCCTATAATTACCATACGTCAATCCCTGTATCTCACTGATTCAAGTGACATTCTTAACTGCTTCTAAGTCACCCCTCATGAAAATGCTTGCATCAGCGGGAGAGCAGTTGTAATGCAGACAAAAATGAAGAAATAGAGCGAGAGAACAGAGAGAGGATATGTTGTACTCTCCAAGGAGAAACTGCCATATCAAGCATCACAAAACAGCAACACAGCAACCACTGTTGGGGAAGCTGATTGCTGCTGTTAAAAATTAAGATCACCCATTAGTACAATTAGTATATTAGTACAAATAATATAATGCATTTCAACAAAGGTAGCAAAATGTTGCTACAATGGTGGACTAGAGAGGCATGTGACTACTTTGATAATGGAATCCTCTATATTTGTGCCTCTGTTCCTTCTAACAAAACATGCAGCTATTTTGGATCAATTGACAACTATATAAGAAGGCCACTCTATAATCATAAAAACATCTCAAACCAACCAATCAATTAAATCATACCAGCCAATGCCATCAATGACAACCTGTTCATTTTTTAGGCCTGGTAAAACATCATTAATGCTTCCCTTAGCCAAGGACATTTCTCTGGCTCGTCTAAATTCAGCCAAAGCACCCATCTGCACAAATAGCAAAATCTGAATCCTGAATTATTAATCAAATTACCTCCCTATTTCAAAATGTCCACTGTTAGGTAACAGATTGGACAAAATTGGCTTCTGCACAACTCATTGACTTTTCTACCCTGGGCAACCTTTTCATAGTTGATCAATATGCTTTCGGAAATGGCCATGGCATCAAGCCTGCTTAGCCTAAAAATTTCAAATGACATTCTCCGTATTTTAGATGGATGTGACACATGCCAACTTTTCTCATTCGACTTTGCAACAGCCTTCACTATCACTGATCCTAAACAATTGCTCACACTGGCTGAGTAATGTTTCAGAGTCAAAGGTCCTGCTCTAAAGTGGTCTGGTTATTTCATACTAAGTGCTTACAAGCAGTGTTGAATAATGGCAACATCTCTGAGCCCACTTTTGTTTTGTGGTGTCCTTCAAGGCTCAGTTTTGGCACATAGACACTGTATCTTTACATGGAGACCCTTCTGAAATTTGCAGGGATAACTGGGTCTCCATCCATCAATACACAAATGACACACAAATCTACAGCAGAACTTCCTCAGCTCTTGACACTCTAAATCTTTTCTCTGTTTTCCCCAGTATTCAATCCTGGATGTTTAAAAGCTTAATCATCTTACGTCTTCTAAAAAACCAAATTCATCCTATTAAACCTGACAGCCTTAGGGTGGTCCCCCCCCCAAATTTTTTGCCTACCTCCCTCTGTGTTTCTGACACTGTTTCAGCTGGTTTTAGGACTCTGCACACTTTACCACTGCTAACCGGCACTAAAGTGCATATGATCTCTCCCTTAAACATGGTAACAATGGTTCATCCCCAGTTGGCATATTTTATTTACTTTTATGTTCCTAGTAATGTGCAATACATGTCCCCAGGGCCTGTTAATTAAATGCTACTAGTAGGCCTGCAGCACTGATTGTGCCACCCACATAAGTAGCCTCTTAACGATGTATCAGGCCTGCCATTGTAAGGCCTGTGTGTGCAGTTTTACTGACACTCGACTTGGCAATTAAAAGTACTTGCCAAGCCTTTAACACCCCTTTTTCTACATATAAGTCACCCCTAAGGTAGGCCCTTGGTAACCCATAGGGCAGGGTGCTACATAGGTAAAAGGGAGGGCATGTACATATGTGTTTTATATGCCCTGGTAGTGGAAAGCTCCTAAAGTTGTTTTCCACTGCTGTGAGGCCTGCTCCTTTCATACACTAGCATTAGGACTGCCCTCATATACTTTTTGAGTAGTAGATCCTGATCTGAAAGGGATAACAAGGTCATATTTAGTATGGCCAGAATGGTAATAGAAATCCTGCTTATTGGTGAGGTTGGATTATATATTACTATTTCAGAAATGCCACTTCTAGAAAGTGAGCATTTCTCTGCACTTAAAACCATTTGTGCCTTAGAGCCTGTCTACAATCAACATCTGGTCTGTGCTGGTTGACAGCCCCCTTGTGCATTTCACCCAGACAACCACAAACACAGGACACTGAGTCACATCTGCATGCATCTGCATACTGAATGGGTCTTCCTGGGCTGAAAGAGTTCAGAGCCTGACACTTGCATTTCAAAGGCCAGTGGCTTGCCCTCACACAATAGACTGATAACTCCCCACTGGGACCCTGGCAGACAGGACTGAGCTGAAAGGGGAACTTGTGCACTTCAAAACCACTCTTTGAAGTCTCCCCCACTTCAAATGCATTTTTGGGTACATAAACTGGGTCCCTGGCCACACCAACTCAGACACTTCTGGACCTACACCTCCACCCTGTCAGAGGAGCTGCCTGGCTGCCCAATGGACTTATCTGGACTGCTGTGTTGAGAAGGACTGCTGCCCTGCTGCTGACCCGCTGTCTTGATGGCCTCTGACTTTGCTGGAAGGACTCTGCCTTCCTCCAAAAGTGCTCTCCAAGGGCTTGGATTGAGCTTGTCTCTTGTTTCTGAAGTCTCAGGGCCAACAAAGACTTCACCTCTGTAAGAAATTGCATGTGCGTCGAAAATCGACGCAACACCTGCTGAAATCGACTCGAAGCCTGCATTGCAACCAAGAAATCGTCACACAGCCGAATGGAACGATGCAGCCCCACTGGAAATTCGAGGCAGCGCTTACCTTGCGATGGAAAAATGCGGTGCATCGCCCACCAGATCGACGCAGTGCCTGTGCCTTCTTCCAGCACATCAAAGATTTCATGCATCATCCCTGGGGGTCAAAATATCCCCACATCATATTGAGGAACCAAGACTGCATGCCAAAAAACAACACAAACCCCCTGCAGCGTGGAAAGAAACAACACATTGTCTGTGCTGTGTCTGAAAATCTGACGCTACACCTTATTTTTCCACGCATCTCCTCCTCTGCGGTCTCTGTGCATCATTATTTTTTTACGCATACCAGGCAGTGTGTGTAACAAAGGGACAACTGTTTTAAGCCTTTTAAAAGTGAGATTTCAAATTGTGCTTATTGGATCTGTGTCGTTTTGACCTTATTTTATTCAGATGAATTCTTTCTATTTTTTTTTATGTGTGGTGTATTTTTGTGGTGTTTTCACTGTTACTGTATGATCTATTGCACAAATGCTTAACACATTGCCTTCTAAGTTAAGCCTGACTACTCAGTGCCAAGCTGCCAGAGAATGGGCACTCGATAATTTGGATTGTGTGTGACTTCCGCTGACTAGAATTGTAGTCCCTACTTGGACAAGGGTGTATACCTCTGCCAAGTAAAGACCCCATTTCTAACACATCCTTTTCTCTATCAAGTTCAAAACGTATATTAATCCAGATCTGCTAAATAACTTGAACTTCATTGACTGCTATACATCTATCTCATCCACTTTGTCTTCATGTGGAATCACGTTGGGATCATTCTTATCTGCGATACCCCACATCAAGAACCACAATAAGTTCTACTTGTGTTCCATGAAGACGATTATATGGCTTGTGTCACAGTTTCTTTAAATGTTGGTGGCTCACTCTTTGATTCTTGCTAGACTGTACTATGGAAAAGTTGTGCATGCCATCATAAATCAAATAGCTCTCCTACAGCTGAAAGCTGCCCTACATGCTGCAGCCAGGATTGAATAATTCACTTCTAAATTTGAGAATATCACTCTAAACCCATTGAGGTAAGGATTAAATTCAGGTTTGGTTGTCTGGCCTACAAAGCTATTCATGTCAACTCCCACCCTACCTCTCTAGCCTGCTCAAACATCAGTGGATTCAAAATTTTGAGAATCCACAATAACTTTCCTCTCACGTCACCTCAAACTCACATTCAGCCATTCTCAGTAGTAGCTCCCTTTCCCTCGATCTCTCTCAGTGGACTTAAGAGCTCACCCTCAGATGTGTTTCTTCAAGAGCTTAAAAACACATCTTTTCAAAATGTACCTGTCTTGTTAAGCCTCGCTTTTATTGTGATATTCTCCTCCTCATAATCCTGCTGTCAACCTTCCCCAATCTCATTTCCCCCTCTGCTTTCACTCCCTTCCAAACTTTCCTCCCTCCCTCTCTCTTCTTCCTTTCTATCCCACTTTTCCTCTACTATTCACTGACGCCCTTTCTGTTCTCTCTTAACTCTCCTCTTACCCTCTTGCTCATGTTCCCTTTTCTGCTAACTCTCCCTCGTTTCCATTTTCTCACTTCTCTCGTCATCCTCTCATATTTGAGTACTTTCCTCTCCTTTGATATAATTAGCTCTGTTTGTTTGATTTGTTATATTGACAATTTGGTTTGTGTTTTTTGCATAACCATGACTTCCCTGTGGTTCCTATAAAGTACTGTCATACCTCTTTGGGCTTTGAGATATGTAATAATACTCATAAATGTTATGTAAGGTGCATTGTATTGCTTTTCTCCATAGGATGAATATAGTAGTTCATAACACAAAAGATGTTATATTACAAAGAGAGGCTGTTGACTGCACAGAGCCTCGCAGTCATTGTTACTGGTTCAACTGATCTTATGGTCAAAACTTAAAGTTCATAGCTCTCCTGTTGTATGAGCACTGAGTCATCATGAGCCAAAGGGATGTGCACCTATGTCTAATGTCTGAATAATTCACTCAATAAGTAAATACACCTGTTCCTCAATAGAATTATTTTACATTTGCAGAATCTATGCTGGAATTCTGTTCCAACACTACACTCCCTACCAAGGTTTTTAAACTGAGTTTTAAGTAAAAAGTCAGGTATATCTGGAAATTCTTGATGCACAATGACAGTGAGTTTGAGTTCCCAATAGGCTTCACCTCATTCACTATCAAGTCTTAACCTCAGTGTAACATTATTAGTCATGTGTATAGTTGGATAAAGCCTCTGATAGTGATGCTGTAACTTTCTTGTTCTGAGCAAGTGGAGATATTTTGTTGGAAACCCTAACTTTAATTTTTATTTTTAAGGGTTTATCATGTAATATGTGTAATATAGCCTAATATTGCCATTGAGAAGTTAGTATGGCATGGTATGTCAGTATTTTATGGTGTTGTGATATTATAAACCACAGAGGTGGAAATGTCACCAGTACTCCAAGATAGAAATATAAGACTAAATTACATATAATACACCTTTTAATATTTTTTATGGGACATGTTTATTTTGGGGTGGTTCACTTGAAAAATAAGTTTTCTCAGTAGGGAAATGTTTATTGAAAATAGCAAGTAAAAGTTTGTAAAAGTCTGTAAAAAAGATAAAAAATGTACAGGATATTGGGTACTGGGACCCAGATAGTCCAGTCAAAAATGTTGCCTCTGGCATGAAGAGTCCAGTTCTCCATGAAAGAGGCCGTGAGGAGCAGGGAAACCATTGTGGATGGTGGTCACTGTAGGATGCTGAGAAGGCCTGGCCTCACGGATGTTCATCATTGTTAGAAATGGGGTTTCTGGTTGGCTAGGGTATACACCTAAGCCAGGCAGAACCCACCCACTCTAGTCAGGCAAGGGAGTTACACGTCCAAGATAACCTCTGCTCACCCCCTTGGTAGCTTGGCATGAGTAGTCAGGCCTATCCCAGAGGCAATGTGTAAAGCGTTTGCACAACACACACAACACACGTAATGCACTATCCCCACCACAAAGGAAACACAACACCAAGTTATATAAAAATAAACTGTATTGTACACAACATAATTAGACCAGACACCACATGTCAGTAATACCCTGCTACTCAAACAGTTGTCAGAACATTTCACAATAGTTACTGTACAGAAACCAGCAGTAGTCACACATAAGACACAGGTTACTTATTATTCTGCAACATAAGCAGTAGTCAGGAATCATGTTACTAAAGAAATGCACTTGTCACAGAACTATCATTAATGCTCATACCAGGAACATTAGAAACCATATGGCAAGTCATAAAAACATGTCAGCATGTCGGTCCCATAAAAGGAACATTGGTGAATATATGGCACATTGTAAAAGAACCAATTTAACATAATAGTCCATGCACCTCTAGTGTCATGAAGCACAACAAGGGGGGCCCCAGCGCTCCTGGTGCACAACGGGGGCCTTGTGGTGATGTTAGTGGGATGGGGGCAGCACGCACCCCCTCTGGTTTTCTTATCGGACCCCTCCTGGGGCCCTATCTCTGGGGTCCCCCCTGGATGACAACTGGCCTTCCAGAAGGGGGTGGCAAAGCCACTACAACAATTGGGGTCCACCGAGGGGACCTTGCGGTGTGGGAGCCTCCGGTGAGGCTCCCACGCCACCTGCGGTCTCCACAACAACAATAAGGGCTCCGGTGGGGCTGGGAGTCTCTGATGAGGCTTCTTCCCCCACCCAATCTCAAACACACACAAGGGGCCTAGTGGGGCGGAGAGACTCTGATGAGGCTTCCTTCCCCACCCGATCTCTCCCACAAAGGAAAAGGGCTCGCCCGGGCCGCATCAGTGATCATCCCTAGTTTAGGGCCTTCTGGTGCCCGAGGGTGCTCCTCAGAGTGAACCTCGCCTCGGGGGCACTGATAGGAGCGGGCTTGCTCCAATTTCACTTTATTCATGCCCTGGGGGGCACAGGACAGTGCGGATCACCTGTGCCTGACGAAAGCAGCCCGTCAAGGCTGCAGCGGTGATTTTGGGAAATTGTCAAAGCACTATCAAGCGCGCCACACCCAGGTCGCGGCAGTGAGTTTTCCTGGTATTGGAAAAACACTTTCAAATCGCGAAAAGGTTCCAAAACAAAAGAGCTCTCCAGGCACCCAGGCAGTAGGTACAGTGCTTCTTAAGGCGCTATGCCATGATAAGGGAAGCACTCCTCGTGCGCTTCAGACAGGTCGTGGCAGGGGCCCAGGGCCCCAGTACCCAACCCCTGGTGGACACAACAGATGGAAAACAGGGAGGCAGGGCCCAGCAGCAGGCCAGCACAAAGGGTTGTAGGCAGTTCCTCCAAGTGACCAAGCAAGTCACAGGTCAGCACAGCAGTAGCGGTCCAAGGCGGTTCCTGGGGAGTCCCTCCACCAGCATTCTGTGTCCAGGTACTAGTAAGCTTCAGCTCCAAAGTGTGTCTAAATTGTGGGGAAAAATCCCCTGCACTTAGACTGTTTTTGCAGTGTGGTAACAAAGAAGGGGGAAGAGGTTCCAAACAGTTACAAATGGTTCTGGGAGTGCCTCCTCTCTACTCCAGCACAGGCTCCAAACATCAGTTGGGGGTAAATGACCCTTTTGTGTGAGGCCAGGGCACAGCCTTTACTGATGTATGTGTGCCCTGCCTCCTCTTCTCTTAGCCCAGGAAGGCTATTAAAAATGCAGATGCACCTCTGTGACGCCTCCAACCTTCCTGTGTACAGGCTGTCTGAAACGTATGCACAAAGCCCAACTGTCACTCTGCCCAAAAGTGGATTGGAATCAAGCTGCAAGACACCAGAGTCATAAGCACAGAGAAATGCTCACTTTCTAGAAGTGGCATTTCTGTAATAGTAATAACACCATTACAACCATGCCAAACATGCCTACACTACCCCACATAAATCACACAATACCCTCTAGACATAAGGCAGGGCATTTCCTATGCAATCCTATGAAAAGGCAGAACTCACAGCAGTGAGAAACCAAATAGGTTGTTTGTCACTACCAGGACAGGCCATGCTACTAGGCACATGTCCTGCCTTCTACATACATAGCACCCTGCCTTTTGGGCTAGCTAGGGCCTACCTTATGGGTGATGTATATGTAGTAAAAGAGGCGTTCTGGGCCTGGCAAGTACATTTAGAGGCCAGGTTCCTGTGGCAGAAAACTATGCATGCAGGCCCTGCGCTAGCAGGCCTGAGACAGGTTTGAAAGACTACTTCAGTGGGTGGCACAAGCAGTGCTGCAGGCCCACTATTAGCATTTAATTTACAGGCTCTGGGTATAGAGATTCCACTGTACAAGGGACTAACAGGTAAATTAAATATGCCAGTTATGTATAAGCCAATCATACTAACTTTAGGAGGGAGAGCATGTGCACTTTAGCACTGATCAGCAGTGATGAAGTGCTCAGAGTCCCAGAGCCAACAATGAGAGGTCAGACAAAATAGGAGGAAGGAGGCAAAAAAAGTCTGGGGATGAACTCGCCAAAGGGGCCAGGTCCAACAATTGCTGTAGCTTGAAGATCTAGTCGGGCACCTCACATGGTTGTTGCTGAAGTTTTTTGTTGGTGGTCTCTGCAGGCTTTCACTGCTGTAGTACCAAATGCATATCTCACATTGCCAGTAATTACTGGTGGTCGCTGTAGCACAAAAGGTCTGCTTCACCGGAGCTTCATGTTGGCAGTCATCATGGAATGCAGAGTCTTTGCACAAACATGCTCCATTTGCAGTCACAAAGATCTCAAAACTTCAGGATTTCTCTTTTTTTCACTGAGGAATGAACTCTGATGCAAGCAAAAGGTCCAGGGCCTGTGGTTGCCCCTCTTTAGGCTCATGGACTCCCTCTTGCAGAGGCCAGCAGAGCTCAGGCAGGTCCAGACAGGTCCAGGTGAAGCAGGTCAGTTGGGCAGTTACAGAAATGCCTCCGGAGCTTGTTGTGTCCCCATAGCTTGGAACAGGAGGTCAGCAAACTGTTTATTGGAGTCACTTAGCCTGGAATGAAAGCAACATATCCAGTTTTCCTTCTCAGAAACCAGGGCAGTGTTCAAGCATCAGGGCATTCTTCTAGGGAAAAAGGAAGGCTTCAAGCACTGGGACAGTATTCTGGTAGCAGCAGGGCAGTCCTCTTGGGAATAAGGCAGGCCTCAAGCAGCAGGGCAGACCTCTAAGGGTCAAGGCAGCCTATCTTCTGTAATAAGCCACTCTTCTGTAATATTCAGAGGTCCAGGAGTGTACTGAAGAGTGGCTCAGGAGGTCAAGTGTTTATAAATGGTGCCATCCTTAGAGGTGGGGAGAATGTTCTAGGCTACCCCCACATCTGGTTCTCAAACGTTCTTCCTTCCCCCTCCCTAGGCTACAAGATGTTTGGGCTGACAAAAGGCTAGTAGAAGGTTTTCTGTGTGAGCTGGAGGCAGACCTTTGAAATGTAAGTTGGTCAGGGAGCAGCTTCATCCCCACCCATCCTGGCAGGAATGCCCATCCTTGCAGGATCAAGTCCCCCTTTGTCTCATGGCCTTGGTGGGATAAACAAATGCCAACATCTAAGCTATTCACAGTCATGTGACCCTGGCAGCAGGCACCAAATGGTTAACGCAGGAACATTTCATTTTTCTATACACGGCATTTTTGGAATTGTGATTTAAAATTTGACTCTACCATCAAAGAGGATTTAAATTACAATAATTTGAGTGCAAACACGAGATTCCTACCTGCACCCAATCAAATGTTAGTACTTATTAAATGTAATGAAGTAACCCAATGTTATCCAATAGGAGAGATAGGATCAAGACTGACTGTCAAGTCCAAGCTGAGGTGGTATGGTGTGTGAAATAACAATGGGCTTGGATGTGGCCCGAGTAATTACCAGTGGCTGAGATTAATTCAAGCGTTCTACCCATCATTTTTTTGTATACTTTATTTGGATTTTTAGGCACTCCTACTGGAATGAAGAGACTGTAAATGACAGGATAAATCTTTCCAAATATGTTCTTCCCTGATTCTTATAGTGGATCATCAAACAAATTTGAAATCCTGGATTTTGTACCTTCTAATGTAGTTATTCCAGGATTCAAGTACTAAACAGATATCTTAAGTCAAAATAATATGACATTTTACAAAAGATAGGGATACATTCTTGGTGCTCCATTAATTGAGAAGATAAAACTGCACTCAGTAAATTCTGATCCAGCAGTTTATTTTATTTCCGGGGTAAAAAATCTCTGATTCTCGGATTTCCTACTCCAAATGGAAGTTATTCTTCGATAACAAGGTTTGTGTACCTGCAGTACAATGTCAGATAAGACAAGTTGCAGAAAGTGGTCACCAATTGCTCCACAACTTTTTGTGAGTGATCTTTGATTTTGCAAAGCAAACTAGGTAACAATAGGTTTCATATGCCTAATGAATAATACTTGGGCATGTCACTAGGTGTGACCCCCTGTGATTGACTACTAACAGAGGAATGGGGCACTGCAGGGAGCAGCAGACCACCATGCCTGTGCTTGCATTCTAAAACAGTAAACGTTTTTTGAAATAGCTGTTGTCCTCTATGTGAAAATGTTGGGGGAACCTTCCAAGGTCACCTAGAACCATTCAAAATGATTTCTAACTGCTTTATGAATCACTCACTACCTCCTTGGAGGTGTCGGTAACTTATCAAAGGTTTGTGACCATAATTACAAATGCAAATCATTGATGCATGGATGTATGGCATACCTTGCATACCTTTCCTTATTGTGATTTGCTGGATCGCTAAACCCATTTTGCAAGTCGAAAAACCTTCTCCAGCTTACAAAATGGGTTTCATACATGCTGAAATGTAATTTTGTGGTCACAGACCTGGTGATTTTTGTAAACTGGAGGGACTGTGATCGGAAGTTGGCGTAGTTCATTTGGCACAAACCTCTCTCAGCTTTTCCATCCATATATTTTTTGTATTTTTTCGTGCAAAATGAATGGAGATACATTCAGATCTGCAATAATGTCTGCACAAGTAGTCATTTTGAATCAGGTGGAAATTCACATTTGCACGAGTCTCAAATTGGCGGACCCCTCAAAATAATGGGCATACGTGTTTCCAATTCTAAATTTGGTGTAGGTTTTTTTACAGGAAATTTGAAAGAATATTTTGAAGCAAACCTCCCCTATTGATGGGAATACCTGATGCTTAGAATGTGGCAACCGACCCAGCAGCCCACAAATGCCTTCAATTACTTAGTCAGTTTGTGTATATTTAATCATTATTTAAGTTTGGCAGAATGTAATATAAACATTAATGAATATACATCCATGTGCAAATGCCATTCTTTCAGTTACTGGTATAAGTAATTGGCTTTGGAAGGAGAATAAGCAGGCTCTAGAAGGTATGACTTTTTTTGCACAGTTTGGCACACAGAGGCATAAGGCAGATATTCCCGGCGTGGATTATTATCTATTTTGTGAACATTTAATTGTTTTCAAATCGTAGATATGCTCCAGCTGCCTTGTAAAAAATCTAATGATATTTAGGCATCTGTGTGCTAATAATTAACAATGCCTTTCAAAAGCGCAATTTCTTTTGTGGCCAAACCAGCTGCATATTATTTTAGGCATTGACATTAACATTGCTTGTGGCTTGTCAAAACTATTTGAAAGGTTAGAGATAGCGTTTTGAACAGTTGACGTTTTTCAAAGGGGCGATGTTAAGTGGTAATCTTATTGGTGGAATTTCGCTGAAGTGATACGATACGATTTTATTAAGGTTATGTTTGTTAGAAAAAAGTCGGAAGGCCCAAATTGCTGTAGCTGTAGCTATAGGACTACGGCTTGTAGATGTAGGGTCTTGGGACCTGATTCACAGGGTGTTACAACTTCAGAACTGCAAGAAACATTGTCCTTCCAGTTCTAAAAGTATCCCCATAACAGGCTGATTCTCTACAGGCGTAAATTGCAAGCAGAGAGTGGGATGTGGGCATAACGCATGTTTTCAGACTTGTAAATTTGTGGAGGGTAAAACATATGAGTTTGTGGGTATTCTCAAACTCCTCTCTGACCCCTTCCTACCTTGGAAATATTAAGAGATTTTATAGTACGTCCTGCAGGAGTAAACCCCTTTCTAAGGTGGAAAAAGACATAGGGGCATATTTATACTCCGTTTGCGCCGAATTTGCGTCATTTTTTTCGACGCAAATTCGACGCAAAACTAACTCCATATTTATACTTTGGCGTTAGACGCGTCTAGCGCCAAAGTTCATGGAGTTAGCGTCATTTTTTTGCGTGAACACCTTCCTTGCGTTAATGATATGCAAGGTACGCGTTCCCGTCTTAAAAAATTACTCAGATGCATATGCGTCGTATTTATACTCCCGGGCAAAAATGACGCCCGGGAGTGGGCGGGTCTAAAAAACCCGCATTAGCGCCGGATTTTAGCGCCTGGCTCAGGGCAGGCGTTAAGGGACCTGTGGGCTCAGAATGAGCCCAGAGGTGCCCTCCCCTGCCCCCAGGGACACCCTCTGCCACCCTTGCCCACCCCAGGAGGACACCCAAGGATGGAGGGACCCACCCCAGGGACATTAAGATAAGTCCAGGTAAGTTTTTTTTTTTGTGGCATAGGGGGGCCTGATTTGTGCCCCCCTACATGCCACTATGCCCAATGACCATGCCCAGGAGACAGAAGTCCCCTGGTCATGGCCATTGGGCAAGGGGGCATGACTCCTGTCTTTGCTAAGACAGGAGTCATTTCAATGGGGGATGGGCGTTGTAAAAAAATGGCGCAAATCGAGTTGTGGCGATTTTTTTGCCTCAGCCTGACTTGCACCATTTGTGGACGCCCATACGCCATTTTCCCCCTACGCCGGCGCTGCCTGGTGTACGTCATTTTTTTTAACGCACACCAGACAGCGCCGGCGGCTAACGCCGGCTAACGTCATTGAATAAATACGGCGCCCGCATGGCGCTTCAGAATGGCGTTAGCCGGCGCAAATTTTTTTGGCGCAAAACTGCGTTAGCGCAGTTTTGCGTCAAAAAGTATAAATATGGCCCATAGTACATTGTTAACTTCAAGCAGTTACAGCGGAAGGGCTTTCTCCATGGGAAAATATTTTCTCTAAAGAGAAATGATGAGAAAAAAATGTGATTCGGCACAGAAGTGCTGACGTTTGACAGTGAGCAATTTCGCCCTGTGAACAATTGTATATTGTTGGAAGGCTAGCACCTAGGAAAACGCATACTTCAGAAAATATTATTTGGATAACATCAGGAAAACTGAGACCCAAACATGACGAATAGGGTGTAAAGTTCTGCACTTTTTGCTTGACAATTGGGTACCAGGTAAAGGTTAGGATGGTCTGTCCATTGTGTATGTTACTATTTCTAACCCTATTTGTACATATCTACACCGCAGAGAATATATAGATCGTGAGTTATATTAATAGTGAATTACACATTACATCTTCTTTCGCTTTTCTGCTCATTAATATACTTTGACTTAACCCCTTCGCTGCCAGGCCTTTTCCCCCTCTTGTGCCAGGCCTTTTTTTGCCTATTTGGAATAGTTCTCGCTTAGGCCCTCATAACTTTTTGTCCAGATAAGCTACCCATGCCAAATTTGCGTCCTTGTTTTCCAACATCTTAGGGATTCTAGAGGTACCCAGACTTTGTGGGTTCCCCTGAAGGAGGCCAAGAAATGAGCCAAAATACAGTGAAAATTTCGTTTTATTTAAAAAAAATGGGAAAAAGGGGCTGCAGAAGAAGGCTTGTGGTTTTTTCCCTGAAAATGGCACCAACAAAGGGTTTGCGGTGCTAAAATCACCAGCTTCCCAGCTTTCAGGAACAGGCAGACTTGAATCAGAAAACCCAATTGTTCAACACAATTTTGGCATTTTACTGGGACATACCCCATTTTTACGAATTTTTGTGCTTTCAGCCTCCTTCCAGTCAGTGACAGAAATGGGCATGAAATCAACGCTGGATCCCAGAATCCTAAACATTTCTAAAAAGTAGACAAAATTCTGAATTCAGCAAGGGGTAATTTGTGTAGATCCTACAAGGGTTTCCTACAGAAAATAACAAATAAAAAAAGAAATATTGAAATTGAGGTGAAAAAAACAGCAATTTTTCTCTAGGTTTTACTCTGTAACTTTTTCCTGCAATGTCAGATGTTTGAAAGCAATATACCGTTACGTCTGCTGGACTCTTCTGGTTGCGGGGATATATAGGGCTTGTAGGTTCATCAAGAACGCTAGGTACACAGAGCCAATAAATGAGCTGCACCCTGCAGTGGGTTTTCATTCTATACCGGGTATGCAGCAATTCATTTGCTGAAATATAAAGAGTGAAAAATAGCTATCAAGAAAAGCTTTGTATTTCCAAAATGGGCACAAGATAAGGTGTTGAGGAGCAGTGGTTATTTGTACATCTCTGAATTCCGGGGTGCCCATACTAGCATGTGAATTACAGAGCATTTCTCAAATAGACGTCTTTTTTACACACTCTCTTATAATTGGCAGTTAAAAATGTAGAGAAAGACAAGGGGCAATAACACTTGTTTTGCTATTCTATGTTCCCCCAAGTCTCCTGATAAAAATGATACCTCACTTGTGTGGGGTGGCCTAGCGCCCGCGACAGGAAATGCCCCAAAACACAACGTGGACACATCACATTTTTTGACAGAAAACAGAGGTGTTTTTTGCAGAGTGCCTACCTGTAGATTTTGGCCTCTAGCTCAGCCGGCACCTAGGGAAACCTACCAAACCTGTGCATTTTTTAAAACTAGAGACCTAGTGGAATCTAAGATGGGGTGACTTGTGGGGCTCTGACCAGGTTCTGTTACCCAGAATCCTTTGCAAACCTCAAAATTTGAGGGGGGGGGGCAGAAATGGCCTAAAATAAATTTGCCCCCTCCCCAAACCCCCCACCAGGAGCGACCCTTGCCTGCGGGGTCGCTTCCCTTGCGTGACATTGGCGCAAATAAAAGATCCCCGGTGCCTAGTGGTATCTGCCCCCTTGACCTAAAATCGTCCGATCTGCCCCCAAAGGTGTCAGAAATGGCCTAAATACAATTTGCCCCTCCAGGGGAGCGACCCTTGCCTAAGGGGTCGCTCACCATCTGAAAAATAACAACAAAACAAATCCCAGGTGCCTAGTGGTTTCTACCCCCCTTGGGGGCAGATCGGCCTAATTAAAATAGTCTGATCTGCCCCCCAAGGGGGCAGAAATGGCCTAAAATAAATTTGCCCTCCAGGGGAATGACCCTTGCCTAAGCGGTCGCTCCCCTTGCGTGAAATTCACGAAGAAGAAAAAAACTCCCTGGTGTCTAGTGGTTTCTGTCCCCCTTGGGGGCTGATTAGCCTCATAAAAATAGGCCTAAATGTAATTTGCCCCCTAGGGGAGCGGCCCTTGCCTAAGGGGTCGCTCCCCACCTCTAAAAAAAAAAAAAAAAATAATAATGATCCCTGGTGCCTAGAGGTTTCTGCCCCCAGGGGGGCAGAAAAGGCCTTAAAAAAAATATGCCCCCTCTGGGAGCGACCCTTGCCCAAGGGGTCGCTCCCTTATCCCAATTTCCATATAAAAATAAAATCCCTGGTGTCTAGTGGGCGTTTCAAAAGCCGGATTGCTCTACAATCCAGCTTTTGAAACGCTGAGACTTCAAAGGGAAGGAAATACATTTCCTTCCCTTTGAAGCCTCTCCGGGCCTCCTCCACGTGATCTGAAGAGAAATGCTTTGCATTTCTCTTCCGAGCGCGCTGGAAGCATAGCTTCCAGCGCTAAGGAGGAGGCCTCTGTGACGTCACGGGGGGGTTCGGCGGTGGAAGGGGAATGGATTTCCCTTCCATCCACAACCGGGGGGGGTGTGGGGTCCATGGGGAGAGCGCTAGCGCTACCCCCGGTTCCTGGGTGCAGGACGAGGTGATCTCGTCCAAGTACCCGGGAACCGGTGCCTTGGACGAGATCACCTCGTCCAAGGCACAGAAGGGGTTAAAGATGGCCCTTACACTCCAACCCTTTAAAAGAGGATGTACTATTCACTTTTCCATCCGTAAAGCACAACTTATGCTACAGTATTTCAGGGTCCGATTCACAAAGGTAAACTTAGACCAAAACGAGTAAAGGTAGACTTTTGGTCTACGTTTAGACTTTTGGCCTAAACGTAGACCAAAAGTCTAAACTTAGACCAAATGTCTAACTTTTCTGCGAGTAAAGTTTAACTTTGGGTGTAAACTTGGACTTCGGGTCTAAACTTAGACTTTTGGTCTAAGTTTACCTTTGTGAATTGGGCCCTAAGTGCGAAAGGTATTGCAAATGTTGGTAATTGGAAACCAAGTTGTGACTTTGTGGGTATTCGCCATCTTTAAATGGACCAACCCCACAAGGACACCATTTGTGTGGTGTCTGCCAAAATAATGAGTTTTAAATATCAACCTGTACTTATATTGTCTCCATGATATTGTATACCAATAAATTATCAAGGTATGTTGACGTGCAGTTCAGAATAGAAAATCTGTACTTCTCTGTATATGCTTACCTTGACAATAACTTCATTGTCAATATTTTGGAGTCAACCTTACTGATCAACATATTTAGACACACAGGCCCGTATTGATACTTTTTGGTGCAAAACTGCATCAGCGCAGTTTCGCACCAAAAGGTTTAGCACTGGCTTGCACCATTTCTGAGTACCAGCTGGGCACCATATTTATGGAATGGTGCAAGCCGGTGCAAAGGGTAGGCTAGCGTAAAAAAAAAAAAAAATGACGTTAGCCGGGTGGGGCCAGCGTTATGGAAGAATGGGGTTTTGCACCAAATAATTACGTTAGGCAGGTTAGAGTAAAAAAAATGACTCTAACCAGCATAGCATCATTTTCTGACGCAAAACCATCCAGACAACATGACTCATGTCTTAGAAAAGACAGGATTCATGCCCACCACACCAATTGCCAGCACAGGAGACCAGGGTCCCCTGGCAATGGCCATTGCACCCAGTGCCATGTAGGGGGCCCCCCAAAAAAATAAACACCTGTACTTACCTATACTTACCTGGGATGGGGTCCCCCATCCTCTACTGTCTCACTGGTGTGGGTGGGGGTGTCCCTGGGGCCTGGGGAGGGCACCTGTGGGCTTATTCCATGATGTTCCACCTAATGCCTGCCCCTAACCCAGGCGTTAAATAATGGTGCAGAGCAAGCTTTGCCTCATCATTTGACCCCCTCCTCCCCCATGAATGATTTTAGCATGGGGGATAAATATGGCACTAAGGCCATAGAGTCATTTTTTGCACGAGAACTCCTACTTTGAATCTCATTGACGCAAAGTAGGTTTCCATGTCCAAAAAATTACTTTATCTCCATAAATTTGGCGCTAGAACGGTCTAGTGCCAAAGTATAAATATGGAATTAGTTTTGCACTGAATGTGCATAAAACAGTCCTTTGTGATTGACAACTGGAGCAGTTTCTCTGCACATTGTAGAATATATGCAGCCCCACATCTCCACACAGAAATGAACCTTACAATGTCAATTTGGCTTAGAATTTGGTTGCAGAGATAATCTTCTTCACAAATGCAAATTAGACATATACACAGACAAGGTTTTGTGAATAACACCACAAATCTATAACAAGTAGGGGTCACTTAAATCAGCGGGCAAAACGGTAAACATTTGCTATAAACAACACATTTTTTTCTCATTTACACATATTTTTCAATTTGAATTAATTTATTACAAATGATGAAGTTCTTATTTAAAAAGGACAGGTTGAAACTTCATCGCAATATGGTATTTTGGTTCCCTACAACCAACAAAAGCTGCTGAAGTTATACACAAAACACACACAATTGTATTTTACTGTATAATTTAAACCAGGAGGAAAAAAAGATTTCTGCCCGATTTATTGTGAAACAGCCAATACACTACATTATCAAAAAATCAACAGGTATATGACTTTAGGTAAGCGCTAACAGTATTTTTCCTTCGTTTTGCCAACTACTCCAATCTGTCTTGTACTAGGGTAAATTCATTCTGAGAAGGATTACCTTTATCGATTTAAACCATCGGCCAATACCCTAGTAAACAAAAAATCAACAGGTATATGACTTTAGGCAAGCGCTAATAGCATTTTTGCCATTGTTTTGCCAACTACTTCAATCTGTCTTGTAATAGGTAAATACATTCTGAGAAGGATTACCTTTTTCGATGTAAACCTCCAACATCCTAGGATTCTTGGTAACAGTCCAGCCCGAACTGCCAGTGACCTAGGACCAGTTCTGCCCTAGTTAGGGCTCATCAGCCAAGCATAGCTTGGTTTCAGTGGCAAAGTGTGCACCTGACTGATCTCTGAACATACTCATCCCACTTAGGGCGGAATGCATGAATTAATCTCAAACACTGGTAATCACTCCATCAATTATCAATCAATCAGTTTTTGTAAAGCATGGCTACTCACTCGTGAGGGTCTCAAGGCACTGGGGGGCTGAAGCCTCATCCGAAGAGTCACATCTTGAGGTTCTTCCTGAAGATGGTGAGTGATAGGCTTTGTGAGGTATAAGTGCAGGTTGTTCCAGCTCTTTGCTGCGATTTAAGTGTAGGATCGTCCTCCGCTGTGGTTTTTCGAATGCAAAGGATAGTGGCCAGAGCCAGTTGAGCAGAGCGGAAGGATCTGGCAGGGGTTTTGAAGGAAACGCGGTGGTTCAGATAGGCCAGTCCGACGTTGTGTATTGCTTTGTACGTGTGGGTGAGTAGCTTGAAGGGTGGCATCCCAATCCATCATTATTTTGCACACCATGCCACCTCAGCTGTAATGGGCAGCATGGTGTATGCACTCTGAACTTTTATTTGGTACATTGTATGAAGACTTACTAGAAGGTGAATAGGCAATCTAGTTTTGTGCACTGACCAATCTGTGGTCATATCTAAGCACATACAGTGATTGTCACAAGTCTCTCACATCTAGGCCCATATTTATACTTTTTGATGCCAATCAGCGCCAGGGCAGATTTGCGTCAAAAAGTTTACCGCCGGCTAATGCCATTCTATTGAGCCAGCCAGGCTCCTTATTTATGGAATGACATTAGCCTGCGCTGCGGCCTGGTTTGCGTCAAAATAAATTACAGTAACCGGGCAGGGAAGGCGAAGGAAAGAGTAGGGGTTGTGCGCCAAAGAATGGTGCAAGTCAGATTAGAGTAAAAAATATTGCCTCTAACCTGACCTGCGCCATTTTTTGACGCACAACCCCCATGGAAATGACTCCTGTCTCAGCAAAGACAGGAGTCATGCCCCCTGCCCAACGGCCATGCCCAGGGGACTTCTGTCCCCTGGGCATGGCCAATGGGCACAGTATGCATGTAGGGGAACACAAGCTAGGCCCCCCTATGCCACTTTAAAAAAAACATTATACTTACCTGCACTTACATGCACCCACCATGGATGGGTCCCCCATCCATGGGTGTCCTCGGGGAGAAGGGGGCTAGGTTGACAGGGTGTGTCCCTGGGTGCAGGGAAGCGCACCTGTGGAATGCTTCCATGGTCTCTCACCATGGAAATGAACCCACAGGTCCCTTAACGCCTGCCCTGACCCAGGTGTTAAAAAAAGGCGCAAATCCAGCTGGATGCCTTGCTTTAAGGCCCGCCTCCTCCTGTGCATCATTTTGACGCCAGAGGATAAATAATTCGCACATGCCTTAGAGTCTTTTTTAGCACGGGAATGCCTACCTTGCATGTCATTAGCGCAAGGTAGTTTTTCACAAACAGAAAATGACTCAAACTCCATAACTTTGGCGCTGGACGGGTCTAGCGCCAAAGTATAAATATGGAGTTACGTTTGCACCAAATTTGTGTAAAAAAAAAAATGATGCAAATCCGGCGCAAACAGAGTTTAAATATGGGCCTTAGAGTCATATTATCAAAGGTGCCCAAAAAAAGCGCAAGTGGTGTGTATAACTGCTATTTTCACTCCTGGTGCACTATGGCACTATAGAAAAGACAGCAGACAGTTCTGCATCTCCATCGATAATATTGTTCATTCTGGTGCACATACAGTGCAGGTTTCATCTGAAGGAGACAATACCCCATTTGAATGAGAATGTAGCTCCATGAAAAGAATAAAAAACCTTACCTCTGTACCGTATAATAAATTCTCATTAGGCACCCCTCGGTAGGGATAAAAAAGGGGTTCTTTGGACGACCAGACATCCCCTTGCAGGCTAAAGCGGTCACTCATTGCCCCCGTCTGGAGAGTCATCTAATGCAGGCTGCGTAGTCACCTTCACATTGAAAGTCAAACCTGCAGCTTCAAACTAGTGCAGCTTTCACTAATGCACTGACCACAGGGCAGGAATGACTTCACAGATGCTTTGAGGCAGCACATTCAATGTGATAGGTTTGAATTACCGGGTGCATCCGACACACCTAGTTAAAGACAAGGTATATCACTTACCAAGGTAGTGTGCTCTATTAGTAAGGGCCCTATTAGTAAGGGCCACAAGGTAGTGTGCTCTATTAGTAAGGGCCCAGTGTAATATGTAATGTACATTGCATATGCACCTTAAAACGTAACTCTGCTGCAACAGTTCATAGTAAACTGGACACAGATGTGCCAACATATAAAGGCCTATTTCTGTCAATATCTATTTTCGAACATTCTATTTTGGGAGAGAAACATATCCAGATTCCTCTGATCACATTTAAAAAGTGAATACGGTCTGGGACTTCTGGTCTTGCTTGACTATATTTACAAATTAACTATTATATCCAATAACAATGGCCTGCAAAAGCAAAGAAAGGCTTACAAGCATGATGCTGTATCAACATTTAGCAATATTTCAACCCTACCTGCATTGAAACCTTTGGCGTGCGGGCTCGTTTATTCTATAACAGTTGGCATTGCTTAGCACGAACAGACATGCATTGTAATCTTTGTATATAAGTACATTAGGTGAACATATAGTTAGAATATTGAAACTACAAGTCCCAGAAGGCTCGGGCAATTGATTAAAAAGCAAAGAATTGGTCAGCATTTACAAATTGAATGAGGACCGTGTGTGTTCTGTGTCTGTTGTAGCGTGAGGTGAAGTAGGGAAGTGGTGTGCATACGCCATCTAGGGATGGCACTGGGGTGCTATGAAGAAGGAACGACATCAACTCAAACCTGGGTACATGTGGCGACATTCTCTAACTCAAAGGTATTTTACTCTGGCAACACACAATGCCGAGACAGTGGGTAACAAAGGCCCCCGCAGCCCTCGAGCTCCAGGGGACGCCTCAGCTCAATACCCTGACCTGAGAGCTCCTGAGTGAGTCCGGATGAGGGCCCCTCCATGTACTTTGCAGGGGGGCGCCCCCAAGTTTTGTTACACCTCTCTGCCGAGATTCAGTCTGCTACTACTTGTGTCATATGAACTTTAACATACCTGTACTACAAATACATATGTCTGAAACGGCGATGTTATGCCCCCTGTGCTAATTTCAAAAGCACATGGCAAGGTCTGAATCTGTTCATATATTTTTAAGCTCCAGAGAACTTAGGTAAAGTATTGCAGCCCTCCTGCATGAAAACATCCCTGGTGCTGATATCAAGCTCCATGATGAGCGAGTCCATTTATTTTATTTTCCAGCGAAGCTCTTGTTTTCATTTGACCTCCCTGCTTACTGGGCCATTAGCTGTCAGTTTAAGTACCGCGCCTGAAATCTTACAGAAATCTTTCTCCTATTTTCTCTGCTGACAGCTATGGTTCTTTTGAAAACATTTCACCCACTGAAGTAACAAAAATAATGTTTACCTCTTAAAAATCCAGTCTTCCTCAGAGGGCGCTAAATCATAACAGGATTTATCAGTATGGACATTATGCTGGGCTGTTCTGTTTTATTAAAGTACACAAGGCGCACGTGGTGTTTTTAATGGTAATAATATACTGTTGATATCTCACGTAAGTCTGACGCATAGCTGTGTGTTGGGTTCATAGGTTTAGGTTTGCACAGGCTGTACTGGGCTGTTGATTCAATCAAAGATGAAGGTAATTAACCATCAGAGCTCTAGTTCTGTTGGTCTAGGAGTGCCTAGGACTCTCTCAGGATATAGACATAAGATATATTTATATTCAATAAATCGAAATTGACCCAATTACTTATCTTGGAGATTTTACTGAAAACGTTGATTGAATCATGTCTCCTGCCCCTATGTTGGACACCCTCTAGTAGTCAGTGTCCCATCAACTTTAGAGTACTGGCAGAAAAATGAAATCTGAGACAGCAGGACTGTCCTTGGCTTTGTTTACGAGGAATCCAAACCCCTTAGTGTTGCTGTAGGAAATTTGGTTGTTAGTGGTGTAGCCTGCACAAGTAATAGGTCCACAATCCCCTTACTGGGAACCAAGCACCGCATTGTAGCATATGACTCTCTTAGGATAGCAAGGCAGAGCAGTCCAAAGCCTACTCAGGGAAGGTGGTGAGGGCTAGTAATCACCATTCACAGGCATGCAATAATAACTCTCAATAAATGATTGCCCAGTCAGTATTTTATTCTTTAAAAAAGAAGTGCATTTATTACACACACTATACTAAATATTACACAATAATCTACAAATATGAACCTTGACAGATAGAAAACACCATGTATGACAATGTGTGGTCACTTCTGACCCCCAGTAAGGCCACACAAACATATCCAGTGTGTCTAGTGGTTTGTCAAGGTTCATGAGTAAGAAACCACATGTTAAGATCATAATTTATTTACCTAGATGCAATTTTCAAGAATAATACTTCACACTTATTAAGGGTAATACATTTTTTAAAATACATTTTAAATCATCAAACTGCAGTTTTAAAAACAGGCTCTAGAGGGCATGACATTGATAAAACATTGCATTACAACAATACCACTGCCCCCTAGAGGGCGTTTCAATAGCAATACTTTCTTTAACCACTTTTAGGCCTTCCCAGTCACAATGCATGTAACCATATGCATAGCCCCTAGAGTGCACAGCAATCCCAGCAACAGAGCAAATGCTCCAGCCTTGGGAGTGCTTGAGAATGGGATGAAAATCTGGCTGTACTGAATGAGAGGAACCCAATTGTAACATTGGTCTCTACCGACTGAAAGTAGGGAAGGGATAGCCATCACTTATGGGTACTCTTACCTACTCAGCAGTAACAAATAGCAATGGGTTCTGACCATGCACACAATTCACCAGTTGACCGCTGCCAATGAGAACTTCCACTGGCCCTCCTATGCTAAGACCAGCCACTTTACTCAATCATGCGGATTCAAATACCTACAAGGAACCTAGACTGCACTAAGAGCCCTTCTGGTTCTTGATCAGATGCATCCAGGACACTAACCACCTATATGGATCATGCAGGTCTAAGCAAACCCGTGCTCTGGGTCATGCAATGCTGTGCCTACCACACCATTCCTGGCAAGGGTTCAGTGCCTCAGTACTGACACCAACACAACAACCATGTCTAAAACCTCCCCATTTGTCACTGGTTGTCCTCCCTCTGGAGAGTAAGGAGAATACACAACCCAGTGCCCTCATTCAACTGAATCACACAAGCCCCTCGAACGAACTGCTGACCCTCACCCCTAGTAGTTACTTGTGGGTCTATGCTGCTACCACTCCATTTCAGGATAACTGTGTCCTCTAAGGGGACCCCAGCCCAATCACAGAGTGCTCCCAGATAAGTGTCACCCCCTGGCAGTTCCCATCACAGGAACTGCTCACCCGTGGACTCCATTCTGCCACACCGGGTCAACAGAAGTACAGCAGGACACTGATAGGGACATGTCTGACTCAGTCCCCACTGAAACCACTTCCCAGCCTCCATGCCACACCCATGAAGACCAACCAGGGACCACATAGGCCCCCCAGTGAAAGATTCAACAAATCACCTTGAGGCTCACTCTGCTTCATTTCACCACACTCAGCAGATGGCTTGTCCTTCTACTGAGTCCTTGCGTGGTGAACCTGGACTTCGAGGGGCCCCAGGGCATCTGCCACAAGACTGGTACACCAATAATGCACCAGGCAAGGGCCTGCTTATAGCAGCACCTCCTCCACATCGTTACCAGGAGCATCCACCCCTCTGGCACACCTAAATTGCACCCACCAAAATTGTGCCAGGCAAGGTATTCCACAGCCTGCCTCACTGGCAGTTCAGACTAACAGTCTTAGCCAGAAGTGACTACAATAACCCAGTCTGAAGCATGGGGCTCCTTCACATCAGATAGTCCCCACCTGGCCTCCTGGTTGGGTCACTGCAGGCAGAACGTCCTTGTGCCTCTTTCTGGGGGCTGCACTCACCAGGTAAGTTCAATGCCTAGCAACCCAGGACATCAACACCTTGCTTGGGGGCACACCCATGAGCCAGACCTATGCCTGGTGAGCCAGCACTTTGAGAGGCTTCAGGTAATCAACCCTGAGGCTGGTACACCAGCAATGCACCAGCCAGGGGCCTGCTCAAGGCAGAGCCTGCTGCACACCCTGACACCATGCTGGGAGTCATACCCAGCAGCTAAAGAGCTTTTGTTCTCAGTCCTGGGATCTGATACCACAGGGCCTGCCTGACTGGACATCCAGCAGGACTTCGTCCCAACTACCACCTCATGTACAGGAAAAACAGTGTTCTGGGATGTCATCCTACACTGCTCTTTGGCACCCCCACTGTGGGAAGATTTCTCAAGAACCTTCCATCCTCCTGGTGGGAACCTCTAGGATGATCACCACTTCTGGGTACCCTTCCACTGCACCCATGCAATGGTTTGTGGCCTGCGCCAATGGCAGGAAAAACAGTGAAAAGAATGGCTCACTATGGGCTCCCTCATGGGAAATCTGCACTGCCCAGGGCAAGCACAAGAATTTCCTGGAGCCCCAAATCATCTCCTACATCCCCAAAAGCAGGGCCCGTTCCTTCACCCAGATCTATGGTGTGTTTACCTGTTGTCGCCTCAACCCTATAGAGACAAATCCTCTTCATACAGGCCGAGTGTGTAGTGAGTGTAAAGGACACTCTATATTCTGTAACACTCTAGTTTGAAAGCCCACCATCACATCACTTCAAAAAAATGCAAACTGGTTCTAACCAAGAATTAATATGTTTACCTACAATTAATACTTTAACATGAAATATGTCTGTGTGGGATTTCACACCCACATCTAGAGTTCACCCAACCAAATCTTTGAACCCCTCTGAGAGCCTTATGTTCTGATATTTGCATATCCATGCATAGGTAAGGTATGGCAAAACTGGACTTATCATATGCTATCAGTTCCTACCGGCACCTGATGTACTTTTATCTCAGTGCTAAGCACCAGTGTAGGAAATTGGGTCATTAGTTATATGGCCTGGATAAGTAAAAGGACCACAATCCACTTACCTGGAACAAAGCACCCCATAGTAGCGCTTGACTCAATCAGCATAGCGAGGCAGAGTCTAAGGCCCATATTTATACTCTGGTTGCGCTGAATTAGTGTCATTTTTTTACGCTAAATCAGCGCAAACCTAACTCCATATTTATACTTTGGCGCTAGACACATCTAGCGCCAAAGTTATGGAGTTTACGTTGTTTACTGGACGTGAAAACCTACCTTGCGTCAATGAGATGCAAGGTAGGTGTTCCCACCCAGAAAAGGATGATATGACCTTAGTGCCATATTTATCTCCCCATGCTAAAATCCAGCATGGGGGATGGGGACCTTAAATAATGAGGCTAAGCTTGCTTAGCGCCATTATTTAACGCCTGGGTATGGGCAGCGTTAGGGGACCTGAAGGCATATTTCCATGGTCAGAGAAGCTCACAGGTGCCCTTCCCTGTCCCAGGGACACCTCCACCCATCCCCACCCACACCAGAGGGGCACCACAGGATGCGGGGCTCATCCTAGGTAAGTCCTGGTAAGTATTTTATTGTTTATTCTTTTCACGTTCGGGAGCCCTGACTTGGGGCCCCCTGCATGATGCTGGCCCCAATGGCCATGTCCAGAGGACAGGTGTGACTCCTGTCTTTACTAAGACAGGAGCTATACATGGGGGTTGTGCGCCCGAAAACGGTGCTACACTGCTTAGAGCCATTTTTTTTGCCTCTGAACAGTGTATCGCCATAATTCAGCGCTCAAGCAAAGGTTTTCCCTATGCCTTCCCCACCCTGTTAGCGTCCTTTACAAGTATATATCTGGGCCTAAGTCCTACACAGGGGAGATGGTATGGGCTAGTAATCACCATTCAACAGCACACAATCATAACACTCAATAAATTATTTTCCAGTCAGTGTTTTTGTTTTAGAAAAAACAGTATATGTATTACACACTCACACAATGATTTACAAATATGTACATTGGCAGATGGAAAATACAGCATAGGGCACCTGTAACCTCCTAAAGGGGTGACACAAACATATAAAATAAGTCTATTGGTTTTGTGAAGGTTCTTCAGTAATAAACCACATCTTAAAATCCTCATTATGTACCTAGATGCAATTATACTGTGAGCAGTAATCAATGACATAATTATGTTAACCAAAAAAGCATTTCAAATACATTATAGTGAGCTAATAAAGCATTTGAAATAAGTATAACTTGTGTCTGTGTACTTTTTTATACCATTTAGACCAACAAAGTATGGTTATAAAAACAGTTCCTAGAGAGAATCACATTGATATATCATTGCATTGCAACCATACATTTGGTCCCTAGAGGGCATTTCAGTAGCTGTACTTTTTTTTAGCCAACTTTAGGCCTTCCCAGCCATACATTTTGTAACCATACACATAGCCCCAGAGGGTTCAGCTGTAGAGTAAAACCTTCAGCCCTGGGAGTGCTTGAGAATGCAATGAAAGTCCAGGGGTGATGAATGTTTTGGAGTCCCCCTCAGTGGGTGGAGGAGGGTACTCCTCAAAGTTCTCCTGGGGAAAAGCAGCACTTTTCTTAACTCAGTGGTATTCCCGTCATCCTGGGAGCAACAAAAGAGGAATATTAGCCAAAAAGGTGGGAAAAACAATGCGGGCCTGCAAGGCATTATGAGGCGCTCTTCTGGGATTACAGTGAATAACAAAGCAGCCAGTCTCCCTCTGTACCGGGAGCCCTGTCTTTTCTTTGTGTTTCTTTTATTTCAGTTGGAGGGGGGTGCTTTTCCCACTCAGACAGCCCTATGCCTCCAAACACTGTGGGCACCTGTGCAGTGTGTATCTCCGAGGGCAGCTGGTGGTGCCAGCAGCTTCTTTCTCCCTGTGTGCTCCTGCAGTGAGGTGCTTCAGTCTGTGCCAGTTTCCTGCTACCACCGGACATGAGCTGGAGGGCTGACCATGGTTTTGGGAGCCTGAGGGCACTCCCCCCATCTTTTTTGAGATTTCGAGGGGCCGGGATGAGGTCCGGACCCCCTGAAAGGAAGATACTCGGGGGACGGGGTCCCCAGGCATTTAACAGATTAAAGAGAGGGGGTTCTCAGGGGCTGTAATGGGACCATACAAAGAGGCCCTTAGGGATACCCGCTGGTCCTGGTGTCAACTGGGCAGAGTCCTTGGTCCTGAGTAGGGAGGTCAGGGGGGTCCTCCTTCCAGTTCTCCATGGTGGTCCATGGTGGTGCCAGGATCCAGCAGTGAAGTGTAGGAAAAAATCACAGGTAAGAGAAATCATCCCCCTTGTGCAAGAGCACTTAAAGGGGAGAGAAAGTTCCAGAAGTCAGGCACAGAAGGTTAATCCAAGGGTACGAAATCAGCTCTCCACCCTGTTCCACCCCTCCAGCACAGCATGCTGGGACAGTTCAAAATCGCATCATCAAGGAGTCACTGGTTGCATCAGCTCCTGGGGTCTCAGCTCCGCCCCTCGCTGACATCATTGCCCCGTACTTGCACACTAGAATTTCAAGGAGAGCCCTCCTCCTCTGTTCTTCAGTGGGCTTGGGCAGGGCCAAAAATGGTACAATGTGACAGCTGAGTGATTAATTCAGATCATTTTGCCGTACCCACTCCCATTCTCAGCTGCTGGGAAATTTTCTATTAATTACTCCTTTAGTGAGTGGCAGTCTTTGTTCCTGCTGCTGGAGAAAAATGTAATGAACTGAGCACAGCAGGGTGACCAAAGGCTTGGCCTCTGATCCTAAGCGGAGCCAAGAAAATATGAAAACTCTGGATGACCCATAGTTGAAATTGACAAACTTTCATTTGCTGATCCTACTGGTATGGAGACTGTGTTATCTTCTGATACCTATGACTACAAAACAGACTCCTTAGCCTTACTTGAAAACCTTGACATTGACCTCTATCCAGAGGAGTTCCTCACACAAGATGGATTTATCTTACTCTCATGGAACTTAGTTGGTACCTGTTCTGATTTATCTAATCCAGGCTGACTGTCTTTTTATTTTTTTATTAAGAAACAAGATCCTTTTTTTGGCAAGAAAAATAATGATAATGGATCATTTTTGTACTGATTGGTACCACTCATTTTAAACCGTAAACATTGGCCACTTCAAAAGGGGTTCTTAGCCCCTTTAATATTTGTCAAATTGTCTTCTATTGTGGCCAAAGCCAATTGGAGCAAAGTATAGTTTGAAATTTTACATTTGACCGTCCCAGTCCCATTCGTACACTTTATTATAAACGTGTGCTATAATATCTTTGATCAACTGTCAACTCAGGTTATTATTAAATGTAAATGTCAAGCCTTTTTAATATGGGTCAGGGACTTTAAGGTCACTATATGCTGATTTAGAGGTCAACCAGTTTGTGACCTAAGAAATATGAGTTGTGGCAAAATTGCTCACTATGGACAAATCCAGTGTAGGGACTCAGTAAACAGATTATTACTAAAACGTACCTTGATGTTTGTAGTGATTTATAATCATTTTTTTTTTAAAGTTATTGCTCCATAGATCACTGCAGAATAGGCACAGAAGGAAGAAGGCAACAAAGGAACATACATAATAAGCATAGCTGCTAACTATGATACCCAACTCAACTAAGACCGTCTCATATACGTAAACATCATACTGAATCTACTACACCCAATTAACCCCAATTAAAGCGTGCCCATGTTTGCTCTAGGCTATGTTTATAACGGGTCTTCCTAGCCTTAGCCAAGACGAGCTCTAACTCAAAATGTTGTCTAATGGCAGACAACCACACTACATTCCTTTGACACATAGGGGGAACCCATGCTCTCACTATGCACAATCTAGCAGTGCCAATACCAATTGCCTATAGTCGTCTCAACCTGATGTCAAATTCCATCTTAAACTCAAGCATGATCTCCTTAACTGACAGTTATATTTGGATTCCCAAGAAGTATTTCAACCAGTGTGTCACTCTTATCTAAAAATCGGCAAACATATGTGTCAAATCTGCTGCATAAGCCCCACATTTAGGTCACTTTGGCCCTCATTTCCACATTGGCGGTAAATTCCAAATGCCGCCATGGTGACTGCAGCCAACATACCAATGCGGAGGCGAACATCCGTCTGCCAGATTATGACTCACACACACAAAACTGAGAGAAAACAGCCACAACCACAAATCCGCCAGACCCACTGAATGTAATAAACTGATGGAACTACCACCCATACTGTTACACCACCAATACAACGCCCTCCAAATAATGACCCACAAATCACCATAACAGAAATTCAACAACAGTAAACCAGTGGCGGTGAACACCGCAGCAGCGGATATGGCCACACAAATACAAAACAAGAAAACATTGGCCATAACAAAAACCCCACGCCTGACCCAAATACACACACCTCACAGACCCACCAACAGCACTATAAAACATACTCCCACACTACCCTCAATCCCTTACAAATGCAAAAAAGACTGCAACAGCTAGCAACGCAAATCACAGAGACAACTTTACACACACACCACAACCACCCATTCATTCATCATGCACTACACACCCCACACCCCACCACATTACTCAACACCCTCTGCACAACACACACACCTCACAACACCCATGTCTCCACAAAGGCACGCCTGTTTCACTGATGAGGAGTTGTGGTTCACGCTTAAGGAAATAACAGGGTAGAGCCACAGCTGTTTGGAGCACACATCCAGCACATATCCATTGCGAGGAAGATGGATCTATGGCGGAGGATCATGGACAGGGTGAATGCCATGGGACAGCATCAACGAACAAGGAACAACATCAGAAAGAGGTGGAATGACCTGTGGGGGAAGTTGTGTTCCATAGCAGCAAGGAACCATCTTGGTATCCAGAGGACTTGCGGTGGACCCCCACCTCCTCCCCCACAGCTGACAGCATGGGAGGAGCAAGTCTTGGCAATCCTGCATCCTGAGAGGCTCACTCGAGTTGCTGGAGGACTGGACACTGGTGAGTCAACAATTACTACCTATCACCCCCTCATACCTGCATACCACCACCACCCCTCACCTTGACATCCATCACCGCACTCCATCCCACACAGTGCACCACCACAATTAAAAACCCTAAATGTCAAGCCCTGCATGCCATATGCACTGCATGCACATCCCTTCCAGCCCTGCATGTACACCCACCACCAATGCATGCACAATATGAAGAACCAACAATCCTACAATCCATCATCATACACAAACATAGGTGGCAGGGCAACAGCAATAATATAGGAGAAGATAGGGATGCAGAATATGTCACAGACATGCAACATAATACACCACTTACATCCCCACAGGTTCCCCAGCCAATCTCAGTGGTGAAGAGGTGCCAGTGCTACACAGTCAAACCACTAGAAGATGACCCTGCAGGAGGCTGGCCTAGTTTGTAGGTGGTACCAAAGGTACTTACACATTATACCAGGTCCAGTTATCCCTTATTAGTGAAATGTAGTCAGTGTCTAGAAGATAGGCTGTCTAGAGGTAGCTGTAGGCAGAGCAGCCAAGGCTGAACTAGGAGACATGCAAATCTCTTGCAGTACCACTGTAGTCACACAGTACTCACACACATGAAAGACAATACTCAGGATTCACAAAAATAAAGGTACTTTATTTTTGTGACACAATTCCAGAAATACTTTGGAGACTATACTCCCTTAGGAGGTAAGTAAAATACACAATATATACATGTTAGACCTGACAGCCTTATGGTGGTCACCCCTAACTTTTTGACTGCCTCCCTCTACTTTTTCGACATTGTTTTTGCTGGTTTTAGGACTGCGCACTTTACCACTGCTAACCAGTGCTAAAGTCCATATGCTCTCTCCCTTAAACATGATGACATTGGATCATTCCCAATGAGCTTATTTAATTTACTCATAAGTCCCTAGTAAAGTTCACTATATGTGCCTAGGGCTTTAGATTAACTGCTACTAGTGGACCTGCAGCACTGCTTGTGCCACCCACTTAAGTAGCACCTTAAGCATGTCTCAGGCCTGCCATTGCAAGGCTCGTGTGTGCAGTTTCACTGCCAATTTGACTTAGCATATAAAAGCACTTGCCAAGCCTAAAACTCCCCTTTTTCTACATATAAGTCACCCCTAAAGTAGGCACTAGGTAACCCATAGGGCAGGGTGGTGTGTAGACAAAAGGTAGGGCATGTACCAGTGTAGTTTACATGTCCTGGTAGTGCCAAACTCCTAAATTTGTTTTGCACTGCTGTGCGGCCTGCTCCTTCCATAGGCTAACATTAAGGCGACCCTCATATACTGTTTGAGAGCCAGCTGCTGATCTGAAAGGAGTAGGGAGGTAATATTTAGTATGGCCAGACTGGTAATACAAATCCTGCTGACTGGTAAAGTTGGATTTAATATTACTATTTTAGAAATGCCACTTTTAGAAAGTGAACATTTCTCTGCACTTAAATCCTTCTGCGCCTTACAATCCATGTCTGGTTGGGTTCAGTTGACAGCTCCCTTGTGCCTTCACACAGACAAACCCCAAACACAGAATCCTCAGCCTCACTTGCATACATCTGCATATTGAATGGATCTTCCTGGGCTGGGAGGGTGGAGGGCCTGACACTTACATGTCAAAGGACAGTAGCCTGCCCTCACACAAAGGACTGCCACACCCATTTCTGGGACCCTGGCAGACAGGATGGAACTGAAAGGGGACCTTGTGCACTTCTAAGCCACTCTTTGAAGTCTCCCACACTTCAAAGGCACATTTGAGTATTTAAACTGGGCCTCTTCCCCTACCAACTCAGACACTTCTGAGATAGACACTCTACTTCATCAAGACACTTCCTGGAGAAGAGAACCTGAACCAGAACCTGCAACCTGCCAAGAAGAACTGCCTGGCTGCCCAAAGGACTCACCTGACTGCTTTCTGAGAAGGACTGCTGCCTTGCCCTGCTGTCTTGCTGCTTTCTGGCTATGCTGAGAAGTGTTCTCCAAGGGCTTGGATAGAGCTTGCCTCCTGTTCCCTGAAGTCTCAGGACCAAAAACACATCATTCCTGCAAGAAGAAATCCCGGTGCGGCGAACTTCGATGCACAGCCTGCCAAAAACAACGCACAGCCTGCATCGCGGAGAAAAATTCACTGCATGCCAAACCAGAATGATGCAGCCCAGCTTCGCAAGTAGAAGATTGATGCAGCGCCAGTGTAGCGACCTGAAATTTGACGCATGACCCACTGGATCAATGCACAACCAAGCCGGAACGACGCAGCTCGACTTCCTGAGAGGAAGTGATGCAGCGCCTGCCATGAGGTAGAAATTTCCACACAGCGCCCACTGGATCGACGCAGCCCCTGCGACTTCGTCCTGTCTGCACCGGATTTCAACGCATCGTCGCCGGGGCATCCGAAAACCCCACAACCCAAAGAGGATCCAAGACCGAGCACTGGAAAGCGACCCAAAGCCTTCCCTGCATGGAAAATAAATGACGCATCGCCATGTGCAGCCCGAAGAAATCAATGCACACCTCCCTGTTTTCCACGCATCTCCTCCTCTGCAGTTCCTTGTGGAGATTTTGAAAGCAAACCAGGTACTTTGTGCTAGCAAGAGACATTTGTTGCTTTTAAGAGACTAAAGACACTTTATATCATTTTTACAGTGATATTTCAAAATATACTTATTGCATTTTTCATCGTTTTGACCTGCATCTTATCAGATAAATATTATGTAATTTTCTAAACACTGTCTGGTGCATTTTTGTGGTGTTCTACTGTGTTATTGCATGATTTATTGCACAAATACTTTACATATTGCCTTCTAAGTTAAGCCTGACTGCTCAGTGCCAAACTACCAGAGGGTGGTCACAGGATAATTTGGATTGTGTGTGTGACTTACCCTGACTAGAGTGAGGGTCCTTGTTTGGACAGGGGGTAACCTGACTGCCAACCAGAGACTCAATTTCTAACAATACACTAGTAACCAAAAACAGGTTAGTAAACAGTCAGAAAATAGAGGAAATAGTGAAAACCACAATAGGTTGCAATGGGCCTAGGGGGAACACAAACCATACACCAAAATAGTGGAATGTGAAAGTCGGTTTCCCACCTAGGCAAGTGTAGTGTGGCACTGGGAGTGAAGGAAAACACCAAAGGTAAGTAAAATACCCCATCCCAGAACCCAGGAAGGCAGGAGTAAAACAAAGCAAGTTTCCTAAAACACACTAGAAGTCGTGATAGAAGATAATGCAAGCCCCAGAAGAGACGGTAAGGCACCAACAATGGATTCCTGGACCTGAAGACCTATGGAAGAAGGGGACCAAGTCCAAGCAGCACTGAAGAGTCCAGGGAGAACAGGAGCCCCTGCCAACCCGGATAAAGGTGCAAAAGTTGAACCACCTGTAAGAAGACTAAGAAGACATTATGAACATGGTGGTAAACACCGCCCCACCGTCGGTCGCGGTAACTACCGCCAAATAATGAAGCATATGAAAAACAAGTAGTGGTCCATCCACACACTGCCATTTTGTAGTCGCAACAAGGACATAGGAGGCCACCCACAGGTCAGCGGAAAGGTCCTACCCGCCCACCAAATAATGAAACACCAGACCGCCAACAGTTCCAGGGCGGGAACCTCCACCAGGCAAAGTGTGGTGGAAACTAACAGTATAATAGGAAACACTCACTGGAGGCACACAGAAAACACCGACGCAGACATGGAGCGAGAGTTGAAAATAATGCCAGTGCTTCTCCTTGCCATATTCCTCCAGGACCTTGACCAATGACGAAGACGATGTTGGTAAGTACAGCAGCCTAGTACACTTGGGATGAAAGGGCACAGTTACACACCAGCCCCACCCACCCTGCAACGCACTCCCAACTCATCCCACATCCCAAGCCATACATACCATGACAAAATGTACTTACCAGACAAATTCCAATGAAGACCTGCACCAAAGTACACATGTGCACACCACACCCCCACAGTGAAATGCTGAACAACGTCATTATATTGTGCAAACAGCACTAATGGGCACTGACATTTTTTTACATGGAAAAAAGTAATGTCCAAATAGGGCCATTGGCAAGTCCATGAGAAAATCCCAGAAGGGCCAATGTAGGCCAAACTTGACTCCCACACTCCACTCGAAAGGGGCTTCAATGGGGCAGCCAGGCACCTCAGAGAACTGAGGCAGGGGGTGGCGGGGTGGGGACTTACGTCTGGAAGGATGGGCTTGGTCTTAGGTTTGGGAGGTGGAGGGGGTTTGGGCTTGCCCTTGGAAGGAGGAAGTGTGGGCTTGGACCTGGGGGTGGCAGAGGGACCTGGGGCAACACAGGGCCCTTCCTCCCTGGGGAAGGGTCTCAGGAATGGGAAGGGTGGACTGGGGTGGACTTGGATGAGGAAGGAGTGGACTGGGCAAGGACATGGGCACGTTTAGGGACCAGACGGGGTGGGCCAGTGGGTTCAAACAGGTCAACACAGGATAGGAAAAGCTTCTTAGTTGCAGCTGGAGGGGATTTGGAGGCAGGTCTGGGAGTGGAGGTTGAGGGAGTGCTCGTATCAGTTGTAGGTGCCGGACGTGGATGCAGGTGCCTGAAAAGTATGCTTATGTGTGGTGGATGTGTGTGGTGTGGGCGTGTGTGAATAATTGAGTGTTTTGGGAGGAGGGGGGTGGACACAGTAGGACAAGACAGGCTGCCAGTGAACATGTATGTTGTCTGTGTGTCTGCAGGTCTGGTGAGTGTGCTGCAAGTGTCTGTCAATGTAGTAATGGTGAGTGCAGGTGTGGTGCCTGAAGTGCATGTCTGGATGTCAGATGTTGTGGTGACTGCATGAATGGGGGCAGCAGCAGTGACTGAGGGTGCAGTGCATGTGGGTGTGCATGGTGAGGTGACAGACAGGGTGGCGGGGGAGGTCAGCACACTGGGGAAGTGGATGTTGTTGTGTGTGCTTTTTTATGTTGGGTGTGTGCATGCCTGTGGTGGGAAGTGTAGTGCTTGTGTTTTTCAGTGCGCTTCTTGTGTGTTGATCTGTGTGCATGGCAGTCTGTATGTGTGCTTTGGATGGGTGAATTGAGTGGGGTGCTGGAAGGGGTAGAGGTAGTGGGAGGGGGATGGAAAGAACAGGGACACTGGCTGCTGTCAAAGAGGAAAAGATCTCTGTAGGCCAGACATGGCATAGTGAATGCCTTCCAGGTAAGCATTGCTGCATCTGGGATGCTAGCCCCTGGATGGCATTCACAATAGTTGTCTGCCCTACAGAGATGGTTTTCAGGAGGTGTATAGCCTCCTCCGTGAGGGTGGCAGGGCTGACTGGGGCATGGGATGAGGGGTGCCTGGGGCGAAGGAGACACCCACTCTCCTGGGTGAGTGGGCATAGGCCACTCATTGGGGAGCAACTGGGAGGGCGGTGGTATGGGGGTGGCGGAAGATGGCAAAGAATGGGTGGGTCCAGTACGGTCCGCCACCACCAGGGAGCTGCCTTTGGAGGAGGTATCAGAGTCACTTCCTCCAGTGGCAGTTGCCTCCCCCATGGTACTCCCCTCGCCCTCCAACCCACTGGTCCCCTTGGCGTCGCTCGACTCTGCCTCCTTGGAACCGTGGGCTGCTGCATTCCCACTCGACAGTGTCTCAGCTCCCTCACCAGATGATGCTAATGTACACAAAGGACACAAGAGCACAGGGGTGGGGAAACAAAACAAGGGAGAACTATGTCAAATCCTGAATATATGTACATTTTGGCTCACACACACTCCCATCCAGGTCACGCATTTACACTGAGCACAGACAACATACATAATGAATGTGCCCTTGGCTAGTGGGCATGACCTCAGAATACAATACATAACCCTCATGGAACTCGAACCTGATACACTGTGTGGAGTACACCCATGAGAGACTATGCGCAGCCAATGCACTTACAAGTCCATAAGGCCACAATGAATACCAGATGCAAGAAAGGGGAACCCTTATAGCCCTATAGAGCCTGCCAAAACTAGCCCCCACACCATCCCATGGACCTGTCCAAGTGCCTGGCACTACAATGTATATATACCATATATTACCCAAATACATCTATCAAAGCGGTATCACAACAGTGTTGCTACTCACCCCCTTGTGGCTGCTGTGCTGCCTTCAAGCGCCCATCTAGATCCGGATAGGCCACCAACAGAATGCTGCCCATTAGGGGATCAGGGTCCGATGGGCGCCCCTTGCCCATTGGGAGGCCTTCCCAAGCTGGGCCTCTCTGGTCTTCCTGGCCCATTGCCTCAGGTCCTCCCACCGCTTCCTGCAGTGGGTGCTCCACCGGCTGTAGACTCGCAGGGTCCGCACCTCTTTGGCAACGGCTTTCTACAGGCCTTTCTTTTGATGGGCGCTGGCCTGCATGAGACACACAGAGGATATACATTGACGTCAGTATGTGTGTACCGAATACAAATGCCATGCCGTTCCATTTTTGACAGGCATGTTTTCAACTCACAGGCAGAACGTGCCAGATGATCTACGGCGGGGCAGTCACACATCAAACTCACATGCATATAGGCATCTGCCACAATCACACACATCTACAGATGACAGATGCCAACTCACCTGCTCCTCTGGTCATCCATACAACTTTGAATACAGGGGTAGGGCCCCATCCACCAGCTTCTCCACAGTGAAGGCTGAGGCCCGTTCCTCTGTAGCACTCGCCATGTCAGGGACCAGAGTCAGGACACAGCGGCACACGGAGTGGAGTATTACTCTTCACGGGAATGATACCCCTCCCATGCCTGTGACACCTACTTCCAAAGGGTGAGGGTGTAACACCCCTCTCCCAAAGAACATCGTCGGCATATGCCGTGATTTTGAATGCATAGTCACCTGAAACCATAGGCTGAATTTGCTCACTCCTGAGAAAAAAAAAGCAGTAGCGATTCCAAATATAAAGTAAACAATAGGAGCGATAGCAGGCACCCCTATCTGGTACCTCAGCAAATCTGAAACAGCTTTGAGGACCCCCAGCTGGAGCTAACTGAGCCCTAGGGCCCCTATACAAAGCCCTTGCCCACTTATAAAAACACCCTCCTGTGCCAACAGAGGAAATAGTTGCCCGTAATACTTCCCATACTACGCAGTCAAATGCCTTCTCAGTGTCTAATATTATCATCCTTAATCTTTGACCTTGTATTCAGCTACATCAAATGTGGCAACTGCCATATTAATGTGGGCTGTCATTTCCCTGCCAGCAATAAAACTGTGTTGCTGTTTGGAGACCAGCAGGCAAAGACTTTCGCATCCCAGTTAATAAGAGACATAGGCCCTCATTACAACATTGGCGGGCGGTAGTTGTAACCGCTGTGCTGCCGCCAATGCGGCCGCACTCCCGCGGTGGCCATTTGGACATCCCCGCTGGGCCGGAGGGCGGAAACTGAGTTTCTGCCCGCCGGCCCAGCGGGGATGTCGGCCGCAACACAGGAGCCGGCTCCGAATGGAGCAGGCGGTGTTGCGCCTGTGCGACGGGTGCAGTTGCACCCGTCGCGCTTTTCACTGTCTGCTATGCAGACAGTGAAAAGCTCCATGGGGTCCTGTCGGGGGGCCCCTGCACAGTGCAGGGGCCCCCAGGGGCCCCACAACTCCCCTTTCTGCCAGCCTTTTCCTGGCGGTTCAAACCACCAGGAAAAGGCTGGAGGGAGGGGGACTTGTAATCCCCTGGGCAGCGCTGCAAGCAGCGCTGCCCTGGCGGATTACAACCGCCGGGGCCATTGTGGCAGAAAACCGCCAGCCCCGGTCATAATACACCAGGAAGCACCGCCAGCCTGTTGGCGGTGCTTCCGTCAAAACAGCCCTGGCGGTCTTGGACCGCCAGGGTTGTAATGAGGGCCATAGGCCCACATTACAACCCTGGTGGTAAATCCCGCTTTCCGCCGTGCTGAAGCACGCGAACATACAGTTGCAGCTGTGGAATTTCCTTATTACGACCCACATCTCAGAATCCGCCACAATACAGACACCCACACAAGTCTGCCACACCAAAGGTCAGTCATAAACTGGCGATACCAAAACCTACACCGTCACGCCAACAAGAATACGTCCACACTATCACGACCCACGAATCAACGCGGCGGTCTTACAACCACGGTAATCCACTGGCGGCACACACCGCCACGCTCAAAATACACACACATTTACAAAACACAACCACATTGGACAATTCAAAATACCCACACCTGACACACATACACACACTATACCCACACACCCACAACACTATAAAACACACACCCACATTACCCACAAACCCTTACAAGGAACAACAGCACCTCACACAACACCCACACCACATCATGGCACCTCAAAGACACCCCAGGTTTTCAGAGGAGGAGCTCAGGGTCATGGTGGAGGAAATCATTTGTGTAGAGCCACAGCTTTTCGGATCACAGGTGCAGCACACCTCCATTGCTAGGAAGATGGATCTATGGCGGAGAATCGTCGACAGGGTCAACGTAGTGGGACAGAATCCAAGAACACGGGATGACATCAGGAAGAGGTGGAACGACCTACGGGGAAGGTGCGTTCTGTGATTTCAAGACACCAGATTGCTGCACAGGGGTCTGGCGGTGGACCCCCACCTCCTCCCCCACAACTAACAACATGGGAGGAGCAAGTCTTGGCAATACTGCATCCTGAGGGCCTCGCAGGAGTAGCAGGCGGACTGGACTCTGGCAAGTCATATCTTTACTTCTATATCCTCCACCCTCCCTGCATGCCATCACATACCCCCACCCTTACCCTCACTCCCATCACTCCATCATTTCACATATGTCCCACTATCACAACCCACTCATCCCAATACCAAGGCCCTGCATGCAACACCTATGCATGGACCACCATCACCAAAGCATGTCCAGTACAGATACCCACACAGAACCCAAACCAATTATCACAAAAGGGCAAACACAATGATGCAAGCACAGGAGTAGAGGGTACCTCACCCAATGCGCAAGATGGCACACACAGATACTAAAATTATGCATTTACACCCCAACAGGACCCATACCCAACGTCACCAGACAGGAGGTGCCAGACATATCCGTTCCCCCACAGAAGAAGCCCACAGTGATGACAGCAGCTCTGCACGCCTGGATCAAGATGACCAGCCCGGACCATCAGAGACCTCTGGACAGTCGGTTCCCCTGCCACTGTCACAAGCCACCACAGAACCTCCCCCCTCAAGAAACACCACCACAGCACCCACCAAGCGGGCCCATTCCTCTGTCCCCAGGACATGTCAATCAGCAGTGTGTCCACCACTACAGGGAACCCAGGCAAACCCACCAACCCAAGAAAATCAGGGGCCTGGGGTCAGTGGCAGTGGGCACACAGTTCAGGGGACAGAGGCACAGGATAACAGGGAAGCTGGGAGGACTGCTGTGCGACAGGGGGAGGACAGGCCTAGGGAACCCACTCTCCACGAGGCACTCTCCAACATCATGGGAGCATACTACCATTCCCAGGAGACCATGGGCACGGTACTGGCCAAGTTTCAGGAGACTCAGTGGCTGCAGGAGGAACACTACCTTGGGATCAGGGAGGACTTGAAGTCCATCAACACCACCCTGGTCACCATTGCAGGGGTGCTGGCAGACCTTATCAACACCAGGAGGGACACAGTGGCACACCAACAGGCCCCTGACACTAGCCTGGATGATGAACAGCCCTCCACCTCCGCTGGCGCTAGTGGACAGGAGGCACTGCCACAGGATCAACAGGCCACCAGCACCCCACCCCTTGCAAAAGGAGAACCACCCCGCAAATGGTCCCTGAGATCCAGGAACAAGACAGAGAACATTGCCAAGACCCCTGCCAGGAAATAAGACCCTCCTTAAAGTCACCCTTCTGTCCCACTTTGTCACCCTGTCCACCTTAAACTGCCATTGCTCCCCTTTCTATGCCCCATTGGACAATGCACCTGTGAGACCAAGAGACTGGACTCTGCCATGGACAATCCTCCACCATCACCCCAGCCCACTGCACCCCCCCCTCCACTTATTAGCACAGAAATAAACACCTTTTAATCATAAAACGATCTGCAGTCAGTCTGTGCCTTCACAAATGTGTAATTGTAACATCTCTGAAATATGGCAATGTCAATGTACTTGTTCACATACCAATGTTACACAGCTGTAGGCCAGCAGTAAACATTGCAGAGGGCACAAAGTGGGACCTAGATCTGTGAAATGGAAAGCCAAAGTGACAAGTCACGGTCCATACACAGAGGTAAATAGGCATATTTAAGCTAGGTCCTACAATAGTATGAGATGTGGGAAGCAGTTCCATCCTCTTACCTGTGTCTCACTGGAAGTACTGTATGATGATGTTGTTTCAGTTGTTACATCTTCTTCTTCTGCCTCCTCTTCTTCACTTTCCACAGGCTCCACAGCTGCCACAAAACCACCATCAGGCCCATCCTCCTGCAGAAAAGGGACCTGGTGTCGCAAAGCCAGGTTGTGAAACATACAGCAGGCTACGATGATCTGGCACACCTTCTTCAGTGAGTAGTATAGGGATCCACCTGTCATATGGAGGCACCAGAATCTGGCCTTCAGGAGGCCGAAAGTGCGCTCTATTATCCTCCTACTTCGCCCATGTGCATCATTGTAGCGTTCCTCTGCCCCTGTCCTGGGATTCCTCACTGGGGTCAGTAGCTATGACAGGTTGGGGTAACCAGAGTCACCTGCAAATAGCGAGGGACAAATGTTAGACATCCTCCAAACATTAGGGAATCTCCCATACCCAGACAGCAAATGAAACTGTGGGGACTTTAGGCTCCCCTATTAGCCACACACGGTGCCTCTGGAGTTGCCCCATTACATAAGAGATGCCTCAAAATATAAGTGTCATGCACTGAGCCAGGATACTTGGCATTCACATAGGAGATGTACTGGTTTGCCAAACACACCATCTGCACATTCATAGAATGGTAGCTTTTCCGGTTTCTGTACACCTGTTTATTTCTGCAGGGGGGAGACAAATGCCACATATGTACCATCAATGGGACCAATGATGTTGGGGATATGTCCCAGGGCATAAAAGTCATCTTTCACTGTGGGCAGATCCTCCACCTGAGGGAAAACGATGTAGCTGTGCATGTGTTTCAGCAGGAACACTCTGGACAACACGTTAGAGAACATTGGCTGTGACATCCCTGATGCCTTGGCTACTGTTGTTTGAAAAGACCCTCTGGCCAGGAAATGGAGTACTGACAGGACCTGCACTAGAGGGGGTATTCCTGTGGGATGGCAGATAGCTGACATCAGGTCAGGCTCCAACTGGGCAGACAGTTCCTGGATTGTTGCACAATCAAGTCTGTAAGTGATAATTATGTGTCTGTCTTCCATTGTCAACAGGTCCACCAGGGATCTGTACACCGGAGGATGCCGCCATCTCATCACCTGCCCCAGCGGACGTGCCCTATGGAGGAGAACGGTGAGCAGAGTGTCATACAATACATAGGTTTCACAAGGCTGTTTAGCACAAACGTAAAATTTTCTCTATGTGCCTTTGTCTGTCCACATTCATGGCCTACCTAGGTGTGAAGCAGTTATTTGGCCTGCCATGTGCCCCCATGAAATGGCGGCTGCCTGACAAGGGGAAATGAGGTAACTGCACTGGCGTTGTACAACGTCGCGATAGGCGGTCGAAGACCGCGGTGCAATTCAGCATTGGTTATCATTGGGCCCTGTGGGTTCCAGGAGCCAAAGACGATGTACGCCGACGGTGACAGTACGCACCGCCATGGACGTGACCGCCATTTTTTATCTGTTCACTCACTTGATACCTGACCTTCAACATGAGAGGACCTACACTGCAAGTGCTCTTGTGACCTGTGTCTGGAAGCGACAATGGCTAAAGTGTCTGGGGAAAGGGCCCCTGCCTTCACTTCGGAGGAGTTGGACAGACTAGTGGATGGGGTCCTCCCTCAGTACACGCAACTGTACGGTACTCCAGACAGACAGGTGAGTAAACTGTGTGCATGGTGGATGGCACATGATTGTATGGAGTGTCGTGGATGGAAGAGACGGGGGGACAGGCCAGCATGTGAGGTTGGTGTGTGCATGTATTTCTGGGCCAGGGTGGGAGGTTTGTGGCCAATGTGTGAGAAGAAATGTACGGGAGAGTGACACTTTTCCTCTAGTTCAGCGCCCATCAGAACAAGGGTATTTGGCATGCCATCGCCAAGGAAGTGCGGACCCTGGGGGTCTACCATAGACGGAGCACCCACTGCCGGAAAAGATGGTAGGACCTGTGCCGCTGGACCAAGAAGACAGAGAAGGCCCAGCTGGGGATGGCCTCCCAACGTGGAAGGGGTGCCTGTCGCACCATGACCCCCCTGATGTACCAGATCCTGATGTATGCAAACGCACAAAGGTAGATCCATTGATTTGCAGGCTCATTCCCACTCCAACCCCAAAGGTGGTATTTACCCTCTACACCTAGTCAGGCTCCCATGGTTCCAGTTGTGCATGAAATGGGTATAGACAGAGTCCCCCATGGGCATGTGCTTTTCCCCTGCCTTGTTAGTGCATGATTAGTGCATAGGGCTGCTCCCTGTGTTGTGTCCGCCAACAGTATTGGTGTTGCAGGCATTGACCATGTGTCTCCTCTGTCTTTCCCCCCCTTTTTATTTTGTCACCCTGTCCTTGTGTTCATTAGCATCATCTGGCGGTGGAGCAGTGGCACCGGAGCAGGAGGGAGCTGCATCCCACATTGCCCTGGAGGGTGAAGTAACAGTCAGAAGGCACCAGTGGGATGGAGGGCTCCCATCAGAGGATGAGTCCATGTCACTGGTCTCAGCTGTCCCCGCCGTGGAGCTCTCCTCGCCCTCCGTCCCACTGGTGTACTCCTAGTCTCTAGTGTGGCCCTCCATGGCCATGTGGGCTGCAGCCCCCTGGTGCTCCGGTGCCACTGCTCCTCCGCCTGATGATGCTAATGCACACAAGAACAGGGAGACCACAAAAAGGGGGGGACAACAGAAGAAAGACATGTTGAGTTCATGCATTACTGCTACCTTTGGCGGACACGACAGACACAGAAGCCCCCTGCACTACGCCGCGCTCTTGGGCTCCACTGTTCAATTCCTGGGAAATGGCCTAAAAGACTATGGACGACATCTGCACACATAGATGACACAGGGGCATGACTAGGTGAACTTGGCACTCTACAGAGGTGGGGTAGGGTGCCACATGGCCTGCCTTACGGAGGGACCTTGCCTACGGAACTCGCCCTGGCCTAGGGAAACCCACAGCCCAACTCCCCTACCCAGACCACTCCACTGCGTGCAAAGTCAGCAAAATGAGAGTGTACTCACCCCCTTGTGTCTGCTGTGATGCCCTCAAGCGCTCATCCAACTCCAGGTAGGCCACCACCAGGATCCTGAACATCAGGGGGCTCATGGTGCGACGGGCACCCCTCCCACGTTGGGAGGCCATCCCCAGCTGAGCCTCCGTCGTCTTCTTGCTTTTCTGGTGGGCGCTGACCTACATGAAATGTACAGGGGGAAGAGTAAGTTATTACCAACTGCACCGTCAAAGTGATTGGCCCCCATCCTTACCCTTGCCATGTGGCACATACATTCACCGTCCTTTCATGCAAGCCGCACTCTTCCCCCTTCCTTCTTACATCCAGCCCTCTCCACACAGGCATAGCCCATACAGCATGCTCCCAGTGTACTTACCTGTTTGTCTGGAGGACTGTAGAGTAGCGTGTACTGGGGGAGGACCCCATCCACGAGTTTCTCCAACTCCTCCAATGTGAAGGCAGGGGCCCTTTCCCCAGACACTCGAGCCATTGTCTCTTCCAGACCGAGCTCACAGCAGCACTTGCAGTGAAGGTCCTCTCCTGTCGAAGATCAGGTATCGAGTGATTGAACAGATAGAAAATGGTGGTCACGTCCACGGCAGTGCGTACTGTCACCGCCGTCGTACATCGTCATTGGCTCCTGGGACCCATAGGGTCCAATGTTAACCAATGCAGCATTGCGCCGCGGTCTTCGACCGCCTACTGCGACGGTGTACAACGCCAGCGCAGTTACCTCACATCCCACTGTCCCATTTTAGAGGTCAGGCAGCTGCCATTTCAGGGGCCCACATGGCTTCATTTTCAACTGCGTCACACATACCTAGGCCTAGACTGAACATACATACAGGCCACCTTTTGTGTATGAATGGTGTTCTGTGTAAACTGTGTGTACGTACCTCTGAGTTGTTTGACTCTGTGCTCGCTGTTGTCCTTCATAGGCACCGTCCGCTGTGACATGTGAGGAGATGGCGGCATCCTCCGGTGTACCGACCGTTGGTGGACCTGTCGACAATGGAGGAGTGACATGTGATTATGACATACAGGCTTGACCGTGCCACAATCCAGGAACTGTGTACCCAGTTGGAGCCAGACCTGATGTCAGCAATCCGCCATCCCACAGGAATCCCCCCTCAAGTGCAGGTGCTGTCAGTGCTCCATTTCCTTGCAAGTGGGTCATTTCAAACAACAGTGGTCATAGCATCAGGGATGTCCCAGCATATGTTTTCCAACATGTTGTCCAGAGTGTTGTCTGCCCTTCTGAGACACATGCGGAGCTACATTGTTTTCCCTCAGGTGGAGGATTTGCCTACAGTGAAAGGTGATTTCTATGCCCTGGGACATATCCCCAACATCATAGGTGCAATTGATGGGACCCATGTGGCTTTGGTCCACCCCCCCCCCCCACAGGAGTGAACACGTGTACAGAAACAGGAAGAGTTATCATTCAATGAATGTACAGATGGTATGTTTGGCCGACCAGTACATCTCCCATGTGAATGCCATGTTCCCTGGCTCAGTGCATGACGCCTACATCCTGCGGAATAGCAGCGTCCCTTATGTGATGGGTCAACTCCAGAGGCACCGTGTGTGGCTATTAGGTGAGCACCTGGGAGCAAGACAGTGGGAATGGTTGTCTGGGGATATCCCTACAGGTTAGTGAATGTCTAACAGTTGTCCCTCACCATTTGCAGGTGACTCTGGTTATCCCAACCTGTCATGGCTACTGACCCCAGTGAGAAATCCCAGGACAAGGGCAGAGGAACGGTACAATGAGGCCCATGGGTGAACAAGGAGGGTGATCGAGCGGACCTTCGGCCTCCTGAAGGCCAGGTTCTGGTGCCTCAATATGACAGGTGGATCCCTATTCTACTCACCAAAGAAGGTGTGCCAGATCATCGTGGCCTGCTGTATGCTTCACAACTTGGCTTTGCAACGACAGGTGCCTTTTCTGCAGGAGGATGGTCCAGATGGAGGTGTTGTGGCAGCTGTGGAGTCTGTGGACAGTGAAGACGAGGAAGCAGAGGAAGAAGACATTAACAACAGGGACTCAGTGATCCAGCAATATTTCCAGTGAGACACAGGTAAGAGTACAGACCTGCCTACTACATGTACTTCAAAACTACTACATTTCTACTGTCTGTCATTTTAACCCAGTGTGTTGGCACTGAGTTGTCACTTTCCCTTACGATTTCACAGATGTGGGTCACACTGTGTGACATCTGCTTAGATTCCTCATGGACTAGAGCTGTGTGACATAGGTATGTTGACATTACAATTGTGAGAGCATTTTGTCACTATAATTGCTAATACACTATTTTGAAATCACAGACAGACTCCAGATTGTTTTGTGCTTTAAGTGTATTTATTTATGTGCTCAATATTGGAGGGGGAAGTAAAATGGTGAGCGATGATGGCGGAGGAATGTCCATGGCAGAGTCCAGTCCATTAGTCTCACAGGTGCATTGCCCATATGGGCATAGGAAGTGGAGCTGGGGCAGTTTAAGTATGGACAGTGTTAGAAATGGAGTCTTTGGTTGACAGTCAGGTTACCCCCTGTTCAAGCAAGGACCCTCACTCTAGTCAGGGTAAAAGAGAATCACCCTCAGCTAACCCCTGCTTACCCCCTTGGTAGCTTGGCAGAGCAGTAGGCTTAACTTCAGAGCGCTAGGTGTAAAGTATTTGTACCAACACACACAGTAACTTAATGAAAACACTACAAAATGACACAACACCGGTTTAGAAAAATAGGAAATATTTATCTAAACAAAACTAGACCAAAACGACAAAAATCTGACATACACAAGTCAAGTTATGAACTTTTAGAGATTAAACTCAAATAGCGCTTAGAAACAAAAATGCTTCGATGAGATGTTAACACGGCGTCGTGACGGAGTCGTTCCCAACAAGCCGACACCAGCGGCAACGGACACGGAGTCGTGTAGACCCCCAAGTACAGTACCTTTGGTGAAGAGTGAAAACAAGCCGATACGCAAAGTCGGGGTTCGCGGCGTCTGTGCGAAACGTTGAATCCGTGCACTTCGAGCAGCGTCGGTCACGACGTGGTGCGGCGACTTCCACGGAGTCGCAGACTTCAGCGGGGCTGCTGCGGCGTCGGGCCTGCGAAGAGCGTCGTGTTCCAGCGAAGGTCACGGCGTCAGGTGCAGGCGGCGTTACCGGATTCAGCAGCGGCGTCGGTCTGGAGTCGTCCAAAGTCGATTTCTTTGGATTTCCACCAGCTTTCCTTTCAAGGGCCCAGGGACTGGATAGGGCACCACTTGTCAGAGCAGGAGTCTCTCCAGAGACCCCAGGTGCTGGCAGAGAGAAGTCTTTGCTGTCCCTGAGACTTCAAACAACAGGAGGCAAGTTCTAACTCAAGCCCTTGGAGATTTCTTCACAAGATGGAAGGCACACAAAGTCCAGTCTTTGCCCTCTTACTCTGGCAGAAGCAGAACTGCAGGAAAGCTCCACAAAGCACAGTCACAGGCAGGGCAGCACTTCTTCCTCAGCTATCAGCTCTTCTCCAGGCAGAGGTTCCTCTTGGTTCCAGAAGTGTTTCTCAAGTCTGTAGATTTGGGTGCCCTTCTTATACCCATTTTAGTCTTTGAAGTCACCTTTCTTCAAAGGGGACTCACACCTACTTGTGAAATCCTGCAAGGCATCAGACACACAGCAGGGGGTTGGAGCCGGCATTGTCAGAGGCAGGCACAGTCCTTTCAGATGAGAGTGACCACTCCACCCCTCCCTCCTAGCAGAGATGGCTAATCAGGAAATGCAGGTTACACCCCAGCCCCCTTTGTGTCACTGTCTAGTGTGAGGTGAAAAACAACCCAACTGTCAAACTGACCCAGACAGGGAATCCACAAACAAGGCAGAGTCACAAAATGGTTTAAGCAAAAAAATGCTCACTTTCTAAAAGTGGCATTTTCAAACGCACAATCTCAAAATCAACTTTACTAAAAGATGTATTTTTAAATTGTGAGTTCAGGGACCCCAAACTCCACATGTCCATCTACTCTCTAGGGGAATCTACGCTTTAATCATATTTAAAGGTAGCCCCCATATTATCCTATGAGAGAGACAGTCCTTGCAACAGTGAAAAACGAATTTAACAATATTTCACTGTCAGGACATATAAACCACATTACTATATGTCCTACCTTAACCATACACTGCACCCTGCCCTTGGGGCTACCTAGGGCCTACCTTAGGGGTGCCTTACATGTAAGAAAAGGGAAGGTTTAGGCCTGTCAAGTGGGCACACTTGCCAAGTCGAATTTACAGAGTAAAAATACACACACAGACACTGCAGTGGCAGGTCTGAGACATGATTACAGGGTTACTTGTGTGGGTGGCACAACCAGTGCTGCAGGCCCACCAGTAACATTTGATTTACAGGCCCTGGGCACCTCTAGTGCACTTTACTAGGGATTTAACAGTAAAACAAATATGCCAATCATGGAGAACCAATTACGTACATATTTTAAACAGGAGTCCTTGCACTTTAGCACTGGTTAGCAGCGGTAAAGTGCCCAGAGTACCAAAAACAGTAAAATCAGAGTCCAGCACACATCAACAACCTGGGGAACAGAGGCAAAAAGTTAAGGGAGACCACGCCAGGGATGAAAAGTCTAACAGACAGGGTGACAAAGTGGGACAGTAGGATGACAATCAGGGTGGTCTCCTTTCTTGGTGAGGGTCTTGGCATCATGCTCTGTCTTTGTCCTGGATCTCAGGGACCGTTTGTGGCGTGGTTCTCCCTCTGCAAGGGGTGGGGTGCTGGCGTGGTGGTCCTGTGGCGGGGCGTCCTGTCCACTAGTGCGGGCGGAGGTGGTGGGCAGTTCATCGTCCATGCTAGTGTCAGGGGCCCCTTGTAGTGCCACAGTGTCCCTCCTGGTGTTCACGAGTTCCATCAGCACCCCTACGATGATGCCCAGGGTGGAGCTGATGGTTCTGAGTTCCTCCCTGAAGCCCATATACTGCTCCTCCTGCAGGCACTGGGTCTCCTGAAACTTGGCCAGTACCATTGCCATCGTCTCCTGGGAGTGGTGGTAGGCTCCCATGATGGAGGAGAGGGCCTCGTGGAGAGTGGATTCCCTTGGCCTGTCCGGCCCCTGTCGCACAGCAGCCCTCCCAGTTCCCCTGTGTTTCTGGGCCTCCGTCCCCTGGACCGTGTGCCCACTGCCACTGCCCCCAGGTCCATGTTGTTGTTGGGGTGGTGGGTTAGCCTGGGTTCCCTGTAGTGGTGGACACACTGCTGATTGACGTGTCCTGGGGATGGAGGTATGGGCCCGCTGGGTGGGTGCTGTGCTGGTGTTTCCAGAGGGGGGAAGGTCTGTGGTGGCCTGTGACTGTGTCAGGGGAACCGACTGTCCAGAGGTCCCAGATGGGCTGGGCTGGTCATCTAGATCCTGTTGGACAGAGCTGCTGTCATCACTGTGGGCCTCTTCTGTTGGTGGTGTGGACATGTGTGGACCCTCCTGTCCGGTGACGTTGGGTAGGGGTCCTCCAGGGGTATAAAAGGATAGTTATTACATCTGAGTGTGCCATGGTGAACAATGGGTGGGTGATCGTGTACCCCAGTGCTTGCATTCCTGTGTGGGACCTTGTGTGATGATGGTTTAGGGGGTTGTATGGGTATGTGCAGTGGGCATGCTTTGGTGATGGGTATCCATGCTTTGTTGTTGCATGCAGGGCTTGGTGTTAGGATGTGTGGTTTGTGATGTAGGGACATTTGTGAGGAGTTAGAGTGATGGGGGTGAGGGTGCGGGTGGGGGTATGTGCCGGCATGCAGGAAGGGTGGGGGATGTAATAGTTAAGATTTGACTTACTAGAGTCCATTCCTCCACCTACTCCTGTGAGGCCCTCAGGATGCAGATTCACCAAGACCTGCTCCTCCCATGTTGTTAGTTGTCGGGGAGGAGGTGGGGGTCCGCCGCCAGTCCGCTGAACCGCCAGGTGGTGTCTTCAGACCACGGAACGCACCTTCCACCATAGGTCGTTCCACCTCTTCCTGATGTCCTCCCGATTTCTTGTGTGCTGTCCCACTGCGTTTACCCTGTCCACGATTCTTCGCCATAGCTCCATCTTCCTTGCAATGGAGGTGTGCTGCACCTGTGATCTGAATAGCTGTGGCTCCACCCGGACGATTTCCTTCACCATGACCCTGAGCTCCTCCTCCGAGAACCTGGGGTGTCTTTGCCGTGCCATGGGGTGGTGTAGGTGATGTGTGGGGTGGTGTGTGGTGATAAGTGTGCTGATATGTAGTGGTGTGTTGTGTGAGGTGCGTGGAAGTTCTGTGGGTGATGGTGTTGTGTGCCTGTGGATGCTGTTCTTGCTGGTGCTGTCTCTCTCTGGCCTTCTTTCGGAATTTTTGGTCGTAGGAGTTTGTGGGTGATGTGGGTCTGTGTTTTATATTGGATTGGGTGTGTGGGAGTGGTGTGTGTATGTGTATCAGGTGTGTATATTTTGAATTGTCCAATGTGGCTGTGTTTTGTAAATGTGTGTGTATTATGAGCGTGGCGGTGTGTATTGCCAATGGAATACTGCGGTTGAAAGACCGCCGCGTGGATTCGTGGGTCGTGATAGTGTGGGCCTATTTCTGTTGGCGTGACGGTGGAGGTTTTGTTATCGCCAGTTTATCACTGACCTTTGGTGTGGCGGACTTGTGTGGGTGTCTGAATTTTGTCAGATTCCGAACTGTGGGTCATAATAGCTGTGGTGGAATTCCGCGGCGGTGTGTTGGCGGTCTTCTGCACTGCAGTAAGCGGCTTTTACCGCCAGTGTTTTAATGAGGGCAATAATATGCATTCTCCAGGTTCCCCAGTTGCTAATGCCCGAGCATGTAGGGTCTCTAGTTGTGTAATCTGCTGACAGAGAAGCCTAACATTGGTTTGACAATCCTTATCTTTAGCAGAGGTAAATTGCAATGTAGTCCCCCTAATAAATGCTTTCGTGGTATCCCAGACTACCGGGGAGAAGCCATGTCCACATTCAGCATTAGAAATTCAGAGGGCGATCTAGACATAACGTGAGGTGTTTCTGGGGCATACTTCGATTACGGCCTCATGAAACAGTGCTACACTGCCAAAGGCAATATGTATTTGTGAGTAATGCTTATGGGGGGAAGAGTTATCTGTATAACCTGTATGGGCCGGGTACAGTGCTCTCCAGACATCCCTTAAGCCAAGCAGATGGACTAGGTGAAACAGAGCTGCCCTCGTTTTCCCAATTCGGGAAGAAGCAGAGTGAATAGTGGAATCAATGCGATAGTCCATCAAAGAATTGAAGATCCCCATTACATGCAGCTCCCCAGACCGCTCGAATAGTTCTACTGATAGCTCAGCCACAACCCCAGGATCATCCACATTAGGTCCATAAAGTGTTCAAAAGACCACTTTCGTTCCAGAAATCAATAGCTGCGAGATTACCTATCTACCCCTGGGACCTGCCAGAGTATGTAAAGTGTTACATTCAAAGTTCTTATCAGCCAGCATTGTAACCCCCCCAGGTAAAAACTGTTTGGGACATACAAACCACTATGTTATACCCAAGTTCCCTTAACAATAAGCGGTCTTTATATGCTAGGTGAGTCTCCTAAGGCAGTGGTTCCCAACCTTTTGACTTCTGTGGACCCCCATTTTATCAATACTGGAGCCCGGGGATCCCCACTGAATCATTATTGGAACACGGGGACCCCCGAGGAGTCATTACTGATAGCTGGGACCTAATATTATTAAATGTTTTAAGCAGCCGCGGACCCCCTGAGGAGGCTTCGCGGACCCCCAGGGGTCCCCGGGCCACAGGTTGGGATTCACTGTCCTAAGGCATAGTAAACCTCTACCCAGACCAGCTGACGCTTACTAGGCAGATTTAAACCAGAGACTTTCCAGCACATACATTTCATCACCACCATTGCCACAACCGTCGCTAATTTACCTAAAGCATTATACACCCTGCTGCACCACCATCCCATCCCTACCCTGTAGGAAAGTACCATCTTGCCTGGCATGTTACCCCCATTTTTTACTTACATGTGTGTTTGTTTTTGCCTGTGTCACTGGGATCCTGCTAGCCAGGACCCCAGTGCTCATATGTTGTGGCCTGTATGTGTTCTCTGTGTGGTGCCTAACTGTATCACTGAGGCTCTCCTGACCAGAACCTCAGTGTTTATGCTCTCTCTGCTTTTAAAATTGTCATGGCAGGCTAGTGACTAATTTTACCAATTCTGATTGGCACACTGGAACACCCTTATAATCCCCTAGAATATAGTACCTAGGTACCCAGGGTATTGGGGTTTCAGGAGATCCCTATGGGCTGCAGCATTTATTTTGCCACCCACAGGGAGCTCAGACAATTCTTATACAGGACTGCCACTGCAGCCTGAATGAAATAACATCCACGTTATTTCACAGCCATTTTACACTGAACTTAAGTAACTTATAAGTTGCCTATATGTCTAGCCCTCACTTAGTGAAAGTTAGGTGCAAAGTTACTAAGTGTGAGGGCACCCTGGCACTAGCCAAGGTGCCCCCACATTGTTCAGGGCAATTTCCCAATTGTTTGAGTGCAGTGACACCATTACAGGCGTGAACTACATATAGGTCAATATCTATGTGTAGCTTCCCAATGGTACCTCCGAACATGGCCATGTAACATATCTAGGATCATGGAATTGTCCCCACAATACCATTCTGGTATTAGGGGGACAATCCCATGCATCCCCGGGGCTCCAGCATGGACCCCGGGTACTGCCAAACTAGCTCTCTCGGTTTTCTCTGCAGCTACCGCTGCTGCCAACCCTCAGACAGGTGTCTGCCCCCCTGGGGCCTGGGCAGCCCAGTCCCAGGAAGGCAGAACAAAGGATTTCCTCTGAGAGAGGGTGTTACACCCTCTCCCTTTGGAAATAGGTGTTAAGGGCCTGAGAGGAGTAGCCTCTCCTGGCCTCTGGAAATGCTTTGAAGGGCACAGATGGTGCCCTCCTTTCATAAACCAGTCTACATCGGTTCAGGGGTCCCACAGCCCCTGCTCTGGCACGAAACTGGACAAAGGAAAGGGGAATGGCCACTCCCCTGTCCATCACCACCCCAGGGGTGGTGCCCAGAGCTCCTCCAGTGTGTCCCAGACCTCTGCCATCTTGAATGCAGAGGTGTGAGGGCACAATGGAGACCTCTGAGTGGCCAGGGCCAGCAGGTGACGTCAGATACCCCTCCTGATAGGCTCTTGCTGGTTAGGTAGCTCTGTACCTGAGATTCCTTCTTCCACCCAGAGGCAGCCCTTTTGCACCTTCATCCGGGGTTTAGTGGGCTTCAGCCCCCCCTGGACACTTGCCTGACTCTTGGACTTGGTCCCCTTCGTTTGCAGGTCCTCAGGTCCAGGAATCCATCTTCAGTGTTTTGCAGTCAGTTGTTGTCTTTGCAGAATCCCCTATCTCGACTTTTCTGTCTTTCTGGGTAGTAGGGTAACTTTACTCCTACTTTTCAGGTTCTTGGGGTGGGGTATCTCGGACACCCTTAGTGTTTTCTAACACTCCCAGCAACCCTCTACACACTACACTAGGCCTGGGGTCCATTTGTGGTTCGCATTCCACTTTTGAAGTATATGGTTTGCGTTGCCCCTAGGCCTATTGTTTCCTATTGCATTCTGTTGTGTTCTACAGTGTTTGCACTACTTTTCTAAGTGTTTTACTTACCTGATTGTGGTTTGTGTGTATATTTACTTACCTCCTAAGGGAGGGTATCCTCTGATATTCTTTTGGCATATTGTCACTAAAATAAAGTACCTTTATTTTTAGTAACTCCGAGTATTGTGTTTCTTATGATATAATGTTATATGATATAAGTGGTATAGTAGGAGCTTTGCATGTCTCCTAGTTCAGCCTACGCTGCTCTGCTATAGCTACCTCTATCAGCCTAAGCTGCTAGAACACTACTAATCTACTAATAAGGGATACCTGGACCTGGCACAAGGTGTAAGTACCACAAGGTACCCACTATAAGCCAGGCCAGCCTCCTACACCCCCCCATCCCTGGTCCCCATCCTGCTACAGGACCCCCTCTCCGTATCCAATGAAGGGAATCACATCCACCCTATGGCTGTCAGAACACTTAGACACCCCTAAGAGAGACTACTCCCTACCCCCTCATCCCACCTAGCACATCCTCAGCCCCCACTGGCAACCACCCTCGGCCCCAACAAGTCCATAGAGAGTATGTATACAGGAAAAAAGGGGGAAACCCAGCCAGTTAAACGAGGAGGCCTATCTAAGTACCCTGTAGATCATAAAGAAATCCAAACCACCATAGAAAAAAAAAAGAAAAAGAGAGACACAGTAGAAGAGAATAGCCACAAATATGGGAATGTAATCCCCAATCCTAGTATTAAATAAATATGTACATGAAGTATGCATTATGAAATATGAAGTTACAGCTGCCCAGCTCAGCTCAACTGATGGCACAGACTCCTTCAGTTTACTCAAGGCCAGTGAGGCCTCCTGTTCCATGTAACATACCTGAGCCTCCCCTTTGTTAGGAAGACTCCTGAAGGAAAACTTGAGCCTCCACAGCCTTCAAGAGATTGATCAACTGCCTGGGTTTCCATCGCCTATCCATGATGGCCTCGCAAAAGTCGGACCTAATAAAGATACAAATAGTGCAAAACACCATGGGTCACCCATGACATGCTTTGAGTGAAATAGCCTGCCTTAATAGAAAGTTGCTTATATCAATGAGAATTGATTGAGGGTGGCCCAGATGGATATTTGAGGGGCCCATATTAGGGTTCCGATTTCATGCTAGGTGATGAGCTTCCTAGATTTGAAAGTCAAAGGCCCAGCCAAGAAGATACTGAAACGCCTTCCCAAACAACTGTACAATAAATTGCTGAAGGTCTGCCCCTTCAAGCCCTTCGGGTACCCCAAACATGCAGAGGTTGTTCCTCCTTTGCCAGCTTTCTAGGTCCTCAATTTTCATCTGCATCCCATTCAAACAGCAACCATGGTTTGCGCTCATCTGAGCTACGGCTGACCCCACTTCTTCAACACCAACAACTCGCTGCTATAATTCAGTGACCTCTGTGGCAAGAGTGGCTACTTTGCCTGTGACCTCTGTTGGAGAATTTTGAATCAGCATTTTATCCGCACACACTTGTGCATAGTGTTGCTGGGCTGCCGACTGCTGTGCCTGTAGTAACTGTAAGATTAACTATTAAGCCATTAACTGCACTGACATCCTCCAAGATAGTTTGCGAAGATGAGAAAGAAACTACTCTAGCAGCCAGTAACTCTGACTTTGTTGCCATGGCAGAAGAAGAGGGCGTCAAAGAGGGCAGACAGTTACTTTCACCCTTAGACGTCACCCAAACCCTTAGCGGGCTATCTATAGAACATTTTGAACTTGGTCTAGTTTGAGACTAGAAATTCTTGATTTGGGCCCTGTGATTTTACTTAGCTTGTCCAGTCCGTAAAAAACGCCTGCCTTTCTTTGGTAAACATTTCCCAGATATCGCCTCCGTCACTTCCTGTGATAGGTCCAAACTGCGGCTGGAGAAATGGGCGAAAGCGGTGTTGAGGCAGATACTGAAATTGGGGGTGAAGGTGAAGCTGGGTTTATGATAGTATCCGAGGCAGGTATGGTGGTCTGAGTATCAAGGGGGGTTCTAATACCCACCAAACCTCCCTCGTCTGCTACCATGCATCCATTACCCACCATCCCCGCCCCCAGATTCAGTTGTACTCCCACTTGTACTCCAAGTTGTCAGTTAGCAGGCATGCATCCCCCACAGCTGTTGGCAGTGGCTGATACAGGGAATGTGGCTGCTGAATTAATGCCTCTTGTGAAATAGACTGCAAGGGTGTGGAATTGTTAACACAGTTTATCACAGTGAGAACTTTGTCACACTCAATCCCTGGGGGGGAGGTACAACTCTTTGTGACAGGAGCCGCCGCCATCAGTGCATCCACCAAAGTGGTTTCACCCCCAGGGTTTGGAGTCATTAATGGAGAGCTCTGTACCTGGGATTGCAGAATTCCCTTGACCGTGCCAGATTGTAGCAGTTTTAAAATTGTCCGCCCAACTACTGAAGTGGAAGTATGGCCATTTATTACTGAAGAAGGTCTGCTCTTTGTCATCCCTCCACCTTTGGCCATTGCTGCAGAGGCTTGCACCTCAGGGAGACCTTGAGCTTTAGATGAATTACAGCCTCCACAGTCGCCATGCACCATTGTCGACCATGGAGGCACCACGATCCAGCTAGAGATCCTCAAGGCAGTTGGACTGATGCTGGAAGTAAGCCTCCACAAAAGAGTCTGAGGTGCTATGCCTCACGGACCTATTCCAATGTACTACCAAAACTGCCACATAAACTGTGGGCAGGGAATTCCAATGAACAGCAATATCCTCACAGCCCCCTCTCACTGCGGTCTGGACAAAGATCTGCACGGGGCAAAAGAAGGGAGGGGAGATCGGCACTTAAGGAATGCAGATGGGGAGGAGCTCTTGAATATGGGAACAACCCTCCATCTTCCCCTCTCAAATCAAAAAGAATCAAACCTTGTAGTGTTTTACATCTATTGGTGAACCATAAACAACTGTTTTTTATTGATAGCAGAAAATGTGGGGAGAATGATCTATTTTTAACTTAATCAGAACTTCTTCTATTGCTCTCACATTTTATAGATAAACTTAATCACAACCCTCTTTTTCTGTCCTTCAATTTAAACTTGATAGCTTTACTTTAATAAAACCAGATTGTTTCTTTCCAATAAATTAAAAAAAGAGGTTCAAGAATTAATGCTGACATTTTTGCAAAATATTATAATCTATATTATTAAGTCATATGAGCATGTCATTTTTACACAGGGAAGTGTCTTTACTGCGTTTAGGGATAAAGAAAATATGTACATCTTTAAATGTACCATATGCTGAGCCACTAAAAATAAAATAATAAAACAGTGAGTGATAAGATGTTAGATAAATGAGAATGAAATAATAGAACAACCAAGAGGACAGGGCCCTTTCCTTTTGTAATATAGATACTTGTATAACAATGCCATTTAGTAGAAGATTTAGTTATAAAGAGAGAAAATCAACCTGGTCAGTACTGGGTCTTGGGATTAAGCTTAAAAAGAATATAACTTAATCAGGAATTGGAATGTTTTTGTAAGTATAAAGGCGTTCATGAAAGTTGTCAAGTTCACTAGCAATTTCACCATTTTTTTAAAATATAGGAACCATTGCTGTCTGGCAATGATTCCGCGTTCATTTGTTCCTATCTGTGTGCAAGACAATTTGGCAGCAATGGACTTTTTGATTTGGCCACCATAATATTTGGCACTAGTTGTAGGAAGGAAAGTGGAAACATTATCCGTAGATTTATTAGAGGTCAACTTTGCTCTAATCAAATCTTCTAAAACCTGGTTGAAAAGAGATGTATTAAATGTATGCTCTACATTTTTTATATTGTCTGGGGATAATGTATATGAACATTGCATTTTCTTGTTTCATTTAGAGACAATGGCCATTATAATTCCATTACCTGTGGCTATAAAAGTATCGCATAAGACAGGTATAGGAGTTTCAGAGGATATATAGATATTGAAAAATTAATTCATGATATTTGTAAATGAAACAGCAAACTGGGAATACTTAAGAACAGAATTAATAAATATCCAACCATTGGAATATTGGTGAGAGGAATTAAATAATTATCCCTAATTTCAGGGGCCTGATCAGAAAAAAGCATCCAGAATCAGTATCCAATCTCAGAACTGATTAAATGTTGGAGCAAAGAATGGTTTAGCAAAATATAATCTAATTTGGATTGAGAACTATGGACTGAGGATAACACAGAATATTCCCTTAAATGGAGGTTTGCTGATTCTTTTGGAATCTATTAAAGATAATTGTTTAATAGTGCATCCAAATAGTTAGTGCATCCTGTTAGGGATTTCTTTTACATTAGAAACCTTATCTTTGAAAAGATTTATAACTGATTACAGTTATCCTCTAATATGAAGTAGTTGTCATTAAACTCTAAGCATTTGTTTGCTGTATCCAGCATAATTTGTAATCACCCTGTGTTGGGCCATACACCTTAAAAAACATTTGTTATGGGAGTTTTATTAACCACTAATTGAACTACTATTAAGCGACTATCATGTACAGCCTGTTGGGAGGTACTATTAACATGTAAATATTTATTACAGAGAGTAGCTGTACCACTTTTCTTCTTGGCCATCAGAGAAACAGGTATTTTCCCAACTCAAATTTTTGAAGTTTACGAGCTTCCAAATCTGATAAATGGGGTTATTAGAGTAGAGAAAGATCTGGTTTATATTTGGCCAAGTAAGAAACTACTCTCTGTCTTTTGATAGGACTATTCAAAGCTTTAGCGCTCCAGCACATGACTTTGAATGATGAAAATACATGTTACATGAATAAGAAGGTCTATTAATGAACAACATACAAGAAGAAATATAGGGTACAAACCACACTAAAAGAAAGGAAAGAAGACAAAGTTATAAAAGAGAGAAATATCAAGATAGGGTATAAGGAGAAGGAAAAATGAATGGATCAGAGAAAAAAGATGATAGACAAATATTAAAAGACAGTACATACAGAGAAAATGGCAAGCAAAGAACAAAACTTTAATTGATCAGAAAGAAGGGAAATGAAAACAGCACATAGCGAAGATGACACACTAACAGAGCTACAAGAGAGGTGGCATAAAGACACAACAAAATGATACAACAAGGCATGGGCTGGGCAAAATGTTGTGATGTGTAACAGGAAAAAAGCATATTCAAAAGTTTAACCAGAATATTACTGGGCAAAATGTTAATGCACAAAGTAAATAACATATTTCTATATCAATAAGAAAAAGGGTGTCTTAAAGTATTGAAAGTCTAAATCCACAGCACATCATGTCGTCCTCACTTCACAATATCCCACAGTGCACCACTCTCTGTAAAATTATACATGGCTGACACTTTCTAACCCTAAAAGGCGCTTGTGGCACATCTCCAGGCGTGTCTAAGGTATTGAACAGGCCCCTCTTACTCAACCATTCCAACCTGATTCTAGGGTTCAGCTCCTTCCTCCACTAAGTCTCACGCCAGGAGGTTAAAGTATATTTTGGGATGAAAAGACCCTTCTTGTTGGGGCTTCCCATTTTATTAAATTATAAAATTACAGATCAACCCAAGGGTCTTTGTTGTTAATTATGCCTCTAGACCCTCCTTAACTGGGCATCTTGGCTTAGGCATTATCACTCTTAACCGAGCTATCCTGTCAGCCTTAATCATTTTATTTACTCTGAGAGGGGTGTTTCACATCTCATTAAAGGAAAGGATTAACAGGCCATCTGCAGGCACCTAATACTTACTAGCATCCTGGAGCTTCAACAGGGAAATACTAAGGGCCTCATTATGAGTACGAGGGTCCATGGACCACAGTACCCGTAGTAGCCGGTCATACCGCTGCAACCTTGATGGTCCGACCTCCACATTACAATGCTGGCGGTTGAACCATCAGCACACCACTGGCACCACCAGGATCATGGATCCCAATGGGTTGGTGGCAGTGCAAGATGGGGTCAACCATGGCAGTGCCGAGATTGGCACCACTGGGCTGATTAGGACTTTCCTTTCCGCCAGTCTTTCCATGGCGGTGACCCCGCCATGGAAAGGCTGACGGAAAGACAGGGAAGGGGCCACAGGTGGGTGCCTGCACTCCCCATTTCCATGGCATGGATAGTGCAGGGGATCCCCTGCCATGGGAGACTGTGCATTCTGAGTGTGCTGCCAGTGCACACAGTGCGGTGTCCTTGGCCTCAGCTCTTCCTGAAAGCTGAGGCCTAATGCCGCTGCACTTTGTTCTCTGGCCATCCCAGCGTGGAAATTGTAATTGGTGGAAGGATGCCGCCGGCTTGGCAGACGCCACTTCTCCATCATATTGGCAGTCAGACTGCTAATATTTTAATCAGGCCCTAACTTTAAAAAACAAAATTCAGGCGTTTCATCAAAAATCAAACGTTGCCACTGCATTTCATTTTTAATAAATATCAAAAACAGTGGTTGAATAATTTCTGTAGCTCATCCGAGATTCAATTTAACAAAATATGTTTTATTTGCATTTATTTCTTGTGTAAAATTTACCGCCATGTACAGTGGAAATAGCACATGGGGACTAGTCACTGAAAGAACATGCCAAGATGAAAATCCTTGTGTGTTTCACTTTCACTTGGAATACAAGGTTTACCTAGGGGTAATTTATTTAATGTTTTCAAATAGGGTTCCTTCCTGCCAAAAAGTGTTATCAGATTTACATGTTGGTTAAAAAGATGCAACAGTCAAGCCACACATGTAAGCCTGAAAACATGTTTTCCTTATGAGCTTGGTAAATGGCAAAATAGGTGCGACAGCCAACAGGGGACATTTAACATTTCTTACCTCATGGACTATGGCCTTACCATGTTTTATGGATCAGATCATATACACTGGAGCAGTAGAACAGCGTGCTACTTAAATAAGGCAGCAGCATCAGAACACAAAAACGGGAGGTGACTAATGCAAAAGAGACAATTTCTCTCACCTGCTAAAACTCCCAAATTATTTTTTTGTCGCTAGCAGTTGTTAGTTTTCTCTTTTATAGTTGATTAGTCATTCTTGATATGTGGTGCTTCATTTATTTGGTAACAGTTCACACATTTGTGTTACGATGCAGTTTTGGTAATGTTTTGGTGATGCCCGTGTATTTTGTAAATCCGTGAAAATGGTTATGGACAAGATTTCAAAGTCCCATCCAAGAAGGCAGTGCAATTTGTGCTAATGTTCACATATTTTTCCTATGAAAAAATTTTAATTCTTTTTTCATGATTTTCATTATCAAATAAAATGCATTGTCCTTTGTGTGAATTATTTTTATGTGCACAGAAATACATTTTTCCTTAAACCATCTTGAGGCTCTTGTGGTTTGACTTACCATTTTTCTTGTTCTAGGAATTCGAATATTTAAATTTGGTATTGAGGATACCCATGTAATTGATTCCCCAGGAATGTTGGAAATAAAAGGCCTGGTGGGTGACCCTGAAATGACCTTTTCCAATGTACCATCCCTATTTTGCGAGCCAGCATGCAAATACTGACTCACAAATATAGATTGCGGCTCACAATTAGGAAGGGGCGTTCCAATGGAATCCCTTCCTATTTGCGAGTTGCAGTGGAATGTATGATATGTGTTGTGACCGCAATTGCCATCGCAAAACAATTGCAGTTACCACCCTTTTAAATTGGTGGTAACCCATTCACAGTGATAATATTTTTTCAGAGCAAGTAATGGTCACACAGACCACTGCCTACCCTGAAAAAAATGAAAAGAAAAGTTTTCATTTTTTGATTGAAATGCATCCCATTTTCCTTTAAGGAAAATGGGCTGCAGTTTTTTTAGTTTTTTTAACTGCGTTATTTAAAAAGCAGTCAGAGACATGGTGGTCTGTAAATTGTGACCAACCTCAGGAATATTGATGAGGTAGTTAATTTGCTACCCAATTGGGAATCGCAAATAGTGTGATTGACATTGTTGTACTTTCCAGAGTGCAACTCACAAAAAACACGAATTGCGAGGTGCAATCTGGAATGGTCATACATTGGGCCCATAAAGCTGTATTTACAAAAGCTACTTGGTACTACTTTACATACTCCAAAATTCAAATTACAAACCTCCTGCAGGTGACGTCCATCTCTGCTGCTTCTTTTTTTTTTTGCATGGATATCTGCTCAAGTAGGTATAATATTTAGTAGTAATTGTGTGAAGGGAGCATTGTTGGATAATGGAGGATAATGACTACAAAATGGATTGGGTTACGGGAAATTGATGGAGTGATTTGGGGAGGTAGATTCTAATACAAAACAACACACATAAAGTATGACAAGTGCAATTTCAAAATAAAAATGTAAATCTACTGCTTTGGTACTGCTAACAAAACAGACTAAAAAGTACCGCAGCCTCGCCTTGTAAGAAGTCCAGCATTACATATAGCCACCTGCTGGGACTGCAACACAGCCCGTAGAACACAATGGAGAAAATGGATAACACCAGGGGTGTGTGTAACTCGCTTAATTGTGTAGCCTTACCCAAAAATTCTGCAACAAAACACAGAATTACATGTGAGGAGTAATTCTGCTTTTAGCACGATTTTCATAGTGCACTTATGTCCTCTTTTGCCCAAAATGAACACAAGCATGTATTTTGTGCTAAGAAATAGCGATAAATGCAACCAACTATGACTAGCACCATGCTAGCTAAAACTGCACATAGGGTAATATTTCCCCTTAACTAACACTCATCATTTAGAGCCACTCATTTAGCACAAAATGCTCCCCTGTCTAAAATTGCTGATTTCCGCTAAGAATATAGGGCACAGCAGATTCAAGCAGCTGCTCACTCTCGCTACATGTGCTCTTGTGGTAGGATCTGAAAATAATTTTTAACTATGCAAGTAGGCATAATAAAGTTATTATTGATAATTCCATGTCAAAGAGTAAAACCGAATCACCAACAGTACTCTGATTACTCCAGCGTAATTGTAATTTTGCCCAGGCCTGAATACACAAACGGTCATATATAAATTGAACTCAAATAAATGCCTTTTTAAATTTGAATGTATTCACATTACTCATAAGTTTGACAGAAAATATTTTTAAGTAAAACTTGTAAGTGTACATTTTTCTTATAAATAAGCATTATATACTAACATTACTGTAAATGGTATCATGCAATTTGCAAAACTTAAATAACAAGTGAAAACAAATAACATCTAAGATGTTCACAGATTCAATTCAAACCTATTTGGAGGAAAGAAATTTAGGATTTCATTAATAAAAATTAAATTTTTTTTTAAAGAATGCCATTTAATTTAAATGTAATCATATACTTTTCAATGCAGGTGTGACTTGCCCTGTTCTATTATGAGTCATATGTGAATTGGAGTTAGGGAAATGTGTTTTAATATTCTTTAATTAAAAATAAATTGTTTTTTTTATTTTTTCAAGTAACTAATAGTGACTTTTTAGCTCTACATTCAGGGCCTGACCTCCATATTATGACTGTGGCGGAGCTGCCACGGTCTGACCGCTGGCACCGCCAGGTTGCCGCCAGCCAATGGCCTGGCGATCCCAGCAGCCTCAATCCACCAGGGCAGCTCTGCTTGCAGCGCTGCCCTCAGGATTATGACCTGCGTTTCCACCTGCATTTGCATGGTGGTCCCACCGCCATGCAAAGGCTGACAGAAAGGAGGTGCCGTGGTCCACTTGGCATGAGCAGTGCAGGGGCCCCTATTGACAGCCCCATCGTGCTTTTCACTGCCAGAATTACGAGCTGGCATCAATGTTGTGGTGTGTTTCCTACTTGGCCGGCATACGGAAATGCTGTTTTCGCCTGTTGGCTCAGCAGGAAACTTGTAATAGCTACCGCGAGGGACAGCAACATATGCAGTCATCCTGATGCGGGACTTTGGCAGGCGTCTTACACCGCCCGTCAGAGTCATAATGAGGGCCTCGGTTTTTGGTCTTTTGGTCTGAACTTTTTCATTCGATGCAGGAGCGACTTGTAAGTCTACATCTACGTGTACATTTACAAGTAGAAAAGGTGAATTCCATCCTTAAGATGATATAGACCGAGGGTTTGGTGTAGCTGTACACATGAGAATATCTACACATGCAAACTTACTTTTGAGAATATGCCACCTTGCCTCTTTGAAGTGTTCCTCGTGGTGTTGAAGAGCTAGTCCTTGCTTCTGTCAAGTCTTGCACTGCATTCAAAATGTATTAGTCAGCCATGTTAGGAGAGTGATTATTTTATCTTATGTTCTCAAATAATGGTAGTTGCTTGACCGTAACAACTGTTAGAGTAGTACCTAGTGCACTTCCTGCGGGTTCTTTCATTGGTAGTGGTCTCTCTATTATAATTATAGCTTCGCAGGTTAATAGAAGTTTCTCTGCAGGTGAAGTTGTGTAATTAGCTTTCTTAGACAAATTGGAATCTGTGAATGGCGTATGAAAAACATATCTTTGATTTTATTTCCATAAATATTTTTTATACGTTTACGGTGTAAACAGATAATATTTTATAGGGTTTTACATTCTTTGCACTTTTTTATGCCTTGCTCTTGGTTTGTGTAGTCCTTCACAAGTTTTTGTTGTAGCTGTTTTTGTTATTTCACATGTTCAGTTCTGTATTGGGAATATTTGAAAAAGCATGTCATTAGATGTGGTTACAATTGTTTTCGATTTTTGAAAAGCCCAATGTTTTTACTTATGTGTTTCTTGTTATATAAAGCTATTACGTTTACTTTGTTCAGGATTCAATTTATTTTCTTAGGTAGAATGATTGTGAAAGGTGCTGGAGGGCTTTTCACTTGGACAGAGTGATGGACTCCTTCGCTGTGGGCTGGCAGTGCAGCACTTTGTTTAGCATGTTATGTATGTATATTCTTTTTTTTTTTTTTTTTCCTATTTGTAAACTGTCCTGCTTTTGAATTTGATTGGCTAGAGTTTTAGTTCGGTGTCATATTATTTAAGGTGTTACTATATATGGAAGAGTCTAAAGCATTTTTCAGCTGTATTTATCATCAAATGTGTAGGAAAATTCCTCTTTTGGCATGCCTACTCCCAGAATTGTAGGATCAATTCTGTTTACTGAATTTTTAACGCGTACAGTTATGCCACCTACAACATACTAGTAGTAAATCATAGGAAAATAAGCCATTCTAGAAAAGTTAAATAAAAGAAAAAAATAACTCCTACTCCTGATCCCCATCCACCAACACTCTTAGGGGCATATTTATAATGCTCTAGCGCCACCTTGTGCCACATTAACGTCATTGTTTTTGACGTTAATATGGCCCAACGAGGCCGAAATCCCCACGCCTTACTTTAAAGGGTGGCGCAATTCATGCATTGAGCGACTCTGTAACCCTTTGCGCTACATTATGCCTGCGCCAGGCATAATGTATGCAAAGGGGGCGTTCCCCGGTTAGAGGAGCTGGAAAAACGGCATAGGGAAATCTATGAGCAGGTGTTAAAAGGGGGCTTCTATTCTTTAGAATGGGGCCCTATGTATTCTGCAGGAGTAGCGCCAATGTTTTGGCGCTACTCCTGCAGAGTACATTAATAGCGTCATGTAAAATTATGCTATTGCCCCCACCCTGCGCCATGGTGCACCATATTTTAAACACGGGGCACACATACTGGTGGTAGGGGGGTGCTAAGAGGCGCAGGAAAAGTGGCGCTGCACTCGGTTCAGTGCCACTTTCCATAAATCTGCCGCTTAGTTTCAAACAACATATTGTTAAAGCCATTGCACTTCACAGTCATAGAATCCCTTATTGAAATAACTACAGCTCAAGAAATGTGCCCCAGTTATTTTTTTCTTTTATTTAACTTTTCTAGAATGGCTTATTTTCTTATGATTTACTACTAGTATGTTGTAGGTGGCATAACTGTACGCGTTAAAAATTAAGTCTCAACTATTGGATCTATGCACCTTATCTCTCAGGTGAAGGATACATTTGGACCTTTCTCCACAGATCATGTGCAGTATGAATCCTTCCTGGCCTGGGTATATGAGGTATGGCACACAGATGTATAGATTTCCAGCCACAATGCTAGTGAAATAAGCTTGGCATCCATGTCAATCAATGAGATGGGTCTGTAGGAGCTATAGAGCTGTTTGCTTTTCCCTGGTTTGGGGATGATCCAATTGATGTCACATGATCGGGGAACCGAATCCATTTGTAAATGATTTCTAACTTCATAACTAGTTTTTCAATTATGCTCTTTTCTCTCTCCTAATCTGATTCTCTCTAGCTGATATAGCTATTAATTCCCCAGTCACCACTGTTTCAATGGTTTCCAAAGGGTCCCCAAATATATGTCTCCTGTTTCATTTTCCTTCAAATAACATAACATAGCATTGGCATGATGCTGTCTTGCAACCTCCACTGTCCAGTTCCCTGCCTATCTGTTGTTGCTCACAAGACAGTGGAAAACAGGAAATGATCTGACAGTGACATGGGCTCAATGCCTACATTCTGCACTTGTGTTTGTAGAGTTATAATGCCAAAGAAATAGTCTATTCATGCATAGGATGTTTGGGGTCATTAAACAAGTGCTCAGAGATTGAGTATGTGTACTGAGAGCATGTGGTGTACTGAGAGCATGTGTACATGTGAGGGTACAAGGCATAGAGGTATTAGTGCTGAAAAGATAGTGTGGTATAAATGTACACTGAGTGAGTTTGCCTGCAATGGTACATTTTATGGAGGACCCTGGGTTTCATTTTGGGAAGCCCAGACCTGCATGGTAGACATGAAGCGATGAGGATCCCTAAGACATAACTATTTATTGCTGCATTCCTGTGAGCTGGGTGGAGACGCTCTGGAGGGAAGGAAGAGACTACCTTTACATTCAAAAGAACTGCTGTTTGATTCTGTGATAGATCACAAGGAGGAAACACATCTCAGGAAGGGAAATGGGGCTGATAAGAGGATCATAAAGAGGAGGACTAGGGGTCTGGGACTAATCCTCTGATTTACATATCACTATCCCAGTCACATGCCAGGTGAGTCTTCTAATGCATTTTCCAGAGTTACACCAAGACAGCCACTGTAGCTACAGACAGTTGGAAGAGAAACCCAGATGCTCTGAAGGACATCTATCATTATACAATGGGATTTTTGCAGGAGGTTAGTATCAGTGGAAGGAAAATGCCTGCCTGAGGGATACTGGTTCCTTCTGCACTATGTTTGAGAGGCAGTACCGTAAGCCTGAGGAAATACTTCCTGGAGCCAAGGATACAGAATTGGTAGCCAGTGGATAAGGCATGGAGTATCTGCTCGCAAGCAGTAAGATAGAGTTCAATGGCAAGGTGGCCATGATAGATGTCAGGGAAGGGTAAAAGAAGGATCTAGGTGTCTCTTGGGCAATGATTTGATTGCCACTGGCTTAGTGCAAGGTCCAGAAGCCTTAATGGCTTAGACAACATCAGCTGTGTTGACCAGAGCACAGGCGAGACAGTAGTCTCAGAGTAAAGCAGTGCCCCTGCGCCTCTCCAATTGTCTCCCCCAGCTAATTTTTTAAGGACCCCTGATCTGCCTCCTGCTCAGCCCCTCTTTGTGTAACTGGAGCTGGGCTGAGCGGAGGAGCACAGAACACATCCTAAAAGGTCTGCATCTTGGCCATGCTCCCAATTATTAACTGATGCTGCTAGTTTTACTCTAATCAATGGAACTCTGCTAGCAAGACCTTAGTGTATGTGCTCTGACGTTAAAAGTGCAAAAAGCATACCCAGGGCCTGTAAGTTAAATGTCACAAGTGGACTGCAGCATCCATTCTATCATCCACTACAGTGACAGTGTAAGCGTGATTGCAGGCTTACCAGTGTAGTCTGTCTGTGCAGTGTTTAAACCTCAAAATTGACCTGCCACAACAACCCTCCTGCATGATATTTAAAAGTAGGACATGTAAAATGGTAATGTTAAACCTCCTTACAGCAACAAGGCCCCAAATGTCTGCACTGTAAGAAGGACAGCGGTTCCATGGAGAAACTTTGGGATTTAACTGTAAATTCATTGTTATTTTCACTTAGGAAGCAACTAAAAATTGCATTCTTATACTTAAAAAAAAAGGTTTACAAGCCTTCACATGTAAAATCAGATTTGTAATAAATATTTTGGAAAAGGTACTTTTAGAAAGTTACCTTTTCCCTTTCTAAATCCTCTAGAAGTTCATTTGCTTGACTTTCCAGCTGTTTACCTGATTGAGTTTCCAGCTGTTCCCCAGGAGCTGAATACCTCCATTGATTAGGTATTGAGTTCCCCTATAGCTGAGGCAGGGGCTTTGGATGTGGGAAGGTATTCTGTCCCTTTGGCAGGGTGACCATCTGGACTGTGCTCAGGAATTTAATTAACTATAAAGAGTAATATCATGTCACAGGCAATGTTAGCTGACATCTGGGGAAGGCCCTCTTTGCCCACATAGTGAGGCAGGCACCAATCCCAATGGGAGAGAGCTTCCCCTGCAACTCATTTGAAATGACGCAGAGAAGCGGTTGCTCATTTTTCTGGCCACACTGGGCACAAGAGCACTACATAGAGTAGGAAACGTTCTACTACTTTGGCTTTAGGTCAAGGGGAACTGTGAACTTGTTTGCATTAGGGCACACAGGAAATGCTGCAAATGTGGGTAGGGTTTCCACCAGGAACATTTTCCTATTAGTTAGAGGGTGCCAGGCATAAATACAACACCCTTGCCTGTCCTATGCAGAACATTACTGGAACTGTGGAAGGAAGAAAGAAAGTAGAAGGGCTGTACCTGCTATTGAGACCAGTGAGGAGATCTGATAGACTGGACCTGCTCGTACTAATACCAGAACAAGACGTGGACTCCAAGAATCAGTTAGCTGACCTGTTAAGCTAAAGGAACAAAACAAATTGCTAGAAAGCCTTTTCTTGAAGATCCCAGCTGACCAGGTCCAATTCAGAGACCAAGGTTCTAGTTTATATATTGGTGGAGAGGGAACTCTATCGCTAAGGTGAAGGAATTCACAATCTGCCGACATAGCGATGTGTCTGCCTGATTTAGCTGTGGGCAGCCCTTTAGTTTGGCTATAGTGGTGACTATATGTTCATCCGCCCAGCTAGGATGGGTGGACATATAGCCGTTTTTTGCTGCCTGTTACCACAAAGTAAGGGACAGTAAAAAAGAAATAATGTCTCCCTTGTCTTTGGAGATTCGAGGGGGACATTTTCTTTTTTATTTTCAAAAAGAAAATCCAGTTTCTGGATTTTCTTTTTAAAAACACAAAAAGAAAACTGTTTGGGGCAAGGCTCCATCATGTTAACAGAGCCCTGCAAAATGCATTGACAGGAACAGGGTGGTGGTCATTTACAAATCTGGTGGCTGAAACCTCCTCCAGGGCGTGGGAGGAATTTAATCCATTGCCATAGAGTCACAGCAGCTCTACAGCTAATACCTAAGGGCCTGATTATTATCTTGATGGATGTAATACTCCATCACAAACGTAACAGATATTCCGCCTGCTGCATTACAATCTCCATAGGATATAAAGGGATTATAATACAGCGTTTTTGTGATAAGTAACCCTGTCTGCCAAGGTCGTAATCAAGCCTTTATTGGGCCATATGTAAAACTTCAGACCTGGTTGAACTTGGTTTTAGTATCTGACCGATGCTTCATTGCGGTTGGCTTTAAATCACTCATAGATAACCACGGTTGGCACTTGCTTTTTTGGTGCTATTTTTATTTAAAACAGTAGAAATTCCCCTTCTGGGATTTTTGTCATTTGGCATTCTCTATTTTTATAAATTTGAGTGACCTTTTTATCATGTGGGTTTTTAATATTTTAATTATTTTAGTAGTTCTTAATGCTTCACACTATTTTCCTAAGTTTACCCTGTCTCCTCTATGCCATACTTACCAGGGGTTGAACTTATATACAAATGATTTTACTGGACTCAACAAGAAGAGTGACATTATTCCTTGTTGGGTACTAACATCTACCCCGACTAATAATTTACTTTCTCACAATATGTTTAAGCATGTTTTCTTCGTTATATATTTATTTTTATTTTACATTTCTTTACATTTCTTTTAAGGTGATCAGGATTATTTTCTGATTTTCTTTGTTCCTAATATTGTTTATACTCTGCCTATTGAATGATGACTTTTTGCAGGTAATATTTTTGCTATTTATATAGGCGGTTCAAGAAATTTGATAATATGATTATCAATATTTTTGTCACAATATTTTTCTACCACAATGATGCTGTACTTGATATTGTATCTTACAACCCACTAAATAACAGCAATTCCAACACATCACATCTCAACTCAACATGAATGGATGTTGCTGATGTATGTTCTTTGAAAGATTGTAAACCTCTTTGTTTGTTAAAATTAACTCATACTAAATAGCTACAAATTACCCATTTTGACAGATGGTTGTGAACATCTTGTCATAGTATTCTCCATTTTTCTCAATCGTGGTTCATGGACAGTAGCTGTTTATGTTCCTCATATAAATGTACTACTGGGGGGAGTGGTTTGACACCCAAGGAAGATGTCGGAGTTTCTGAAGCACTCCTTGGGGTGGGGGAGGAGGAGCACAGTAGAATGAGTCTGCCTGTGCCCAAATACCTAGAGGGAGACTGCTTTCTGCCTAGACTACACAGTCAATCTCTTTCAGTCCATTTTCTGAGTTGGAGCATGAAAAGAAACTATTTTCTCTCATTGAAGCAGTTCTCTTGGGGGTAGTGGCCGCCATCTCTGAAAGTCTGACAAAACTTTGTATGGGTATACAGAAAAAGGTGCATAGAACAACGTTTATAACTTCCATGCATAAGTTTAAGAAAACAAATCCTCCATCTTCTCCAATTTCACCAAAATGGAGGATTTGACAACTACTGTGAATAAAGCAAACTCAGTTATCTCGCTACACCTATAACATTGATGACTGGGAAAGCCTCTACCAAGTGTTTTAAAAAAAAACTACCTTCTCCAACTAAATCACTCTCTGTTGCATCAATGGATGTGTTACTAGAAGAGATTTGTGGATTACATCAATACATGGAAGAGACAAATGCTAAACTTCAACTCCCTAGTGATAGGAATAGATAGAATAATCTGCGTATTTATGGTTTACCTGAAGGAACTGAAAAAAACAATCCGATTACATTTCTTTAAATCTTTCATTCCTAAAATATTATGTATGCCAGCAGCAACTTCACTTAACATTCAGCATGCTCACAGATTGGGCCATCAACCAGCCTTTGCAACCACATGTAAGGGACCCAGAGGTGTTATTTCATATTTCTTGGAATATTCAAATCTACGTAGTTGATTATCAGCATTTAGAGCAATGAAGCACCTCTTCTGGTCAGGAAATACACTATATATTTCACAAGATTACGCTAAAAGTACTACAGATGATGTAGGGAATTTCTTAACATGAGCCTTGTGCTTCGTCCCATGGATGCGCTTTTTGGCCTTTTTAATCCTTGTCTATTCTCTGTAACTTAGAGGAACAAGAGGACAACTTACAATGACCCCGCCAAACTGAGGACTTTTATTGAGCCTTGCAAATCAGAGAATAAGGACACATCTAGGCCATCTCAATCCTAAATGTACAAATCTTTGCCTTTTCTTTTTGTATTTATGGTTGATATTCACTGTTTACTTAAAATATGTATAATTAATATGAGTAATAGTTTCATCCTCCTTTATTCTTCAATGTTAGCATGTTTGTTGGATTAAATTACGTACAGTTGTTCTTAATTTACTTATTATCTTACTCCCATAGGTGGTGTTTCACTAGTTGTATCCTTCCCCGTCATCTGTTCAATGTGCCGTGGTCCTCCTGATGCCCACCCCTTGGATTCTATGCACATCATCTAATCATGTGGTTTCATTCTCCCCACCTCATGTTTGGATTCTGTGGTATGTTCCTCTTTCTTTTCATTCTCTTAGCAGTGGTTTTTCTTTCTTTTATCACACAAGTTTATCATTTTGCTTTTCTTTTCTCTGTTATTATTCTTGTCTCGATTTTGACTTCTTCGTTTCACTATTCTTTTCATTTTATTTGTATGTATCTTTATTTTTTTACTCCAGCTTTAATATTACATATATACTAATACAGATTGACAATTTTGGTCCCACTAAGCCCAAAAACATGCAATATCCATAAGACAATCTGATCTTGGTGCTGGTGATTGCAATCAAATTTTTTATCTATTTACAGATCGTCACTCCACTACGACCTTTATTGCTAACAAGTCACAAAAGTTATTTTTACATATAACTCAAGCAGGGAAGATTAACTAACGCTTGGAGATTACGCAACCTCACTTTGAGGGAATACACATATTTTTCTCCTGTTCACCATACACAATCACATATAGATTACATATTTCTACTCTTTGAACCAAAACTGCGCAAATGCAGTTTTGCGTCAAAAAGTATAGCGCCGATTGCGTCATTCCAGAGCACCAGCCAGGTGCCAAATTTGTGAAATCCCGCAAACTGGCGCAAAGGTTGGGCTAACGTCTGGGAAAATTACGTTAGCTAGGTGGAGGTGGTGGTATAGAGGAAGGAGGTTTTGCACCAAAAAAATTACGGTAGGCTGGTTAGAAGCAAAAAAAAATGCCTTTAACCAGCCTAGCATCATTTCCTGATGCAAAACCATCCATACCACATGACTCCTGCCTTATAAAAGACAAGAGTCATGCCCACCACCCCAATGGCCAGCACAGGGGACAAGGGTCCCCTGGACATGGCCATTGCACCCAGTGCCATGCAGGGGGGCCCATTTTAGGGACCCTAACGGCACTTACATTTTTGTAAAATACTTACCGATACTTACCCACTTACCTGGGATAGGGTCCCCCATCCTCTGGTGTCCCTGTGGCATGGTTTGGGTGTTCGTGGGTCTTGGGGTGGGCACCTGTGGGTTCTTTCCATGGTGTTTGACCATGGAAATGGGTCCACGGGTCCCCCTAACGCCTGCCCTGACCCAGGTGTTAAATAATGGCGCTAAGCAGGCTTAATGCCATTATTTAGGCTCACCTACCCCACTGCAACATTTTTGCACGAGAGGATAAATAAAGCGCTAGGGGCTTTGAGTCATTTTTTAGATCGGAACGCCTATCTAGCATCACATTGATGCAAGGTGGTTTCACGCATCCAAAAAATGACTTTAACTCCAATATTTTGACGCTAGACTGGTCTAGCGTCAAAATATAAATATGGAGTTAAGTTTGTGCAGAATTAGCATAAAATAATGAGGCTAATTCAGTGCAAAGAAAGTATAAATAGGCACTAAAATCTTTCCCAAACTTTACACTCAGCTGAAATAGGGTCATTTGTTGCATCTGATCATACTCCTGTTTCTATAATTCTAGATATTCTCCCAAAATCTAAGCTTCCCAGAAGATGGCAATTCAATAACTCACTTCTTTTGGACCCCAAGTTTAATGCATCTTTTCATTCTTTTTTTCACAAATATTTTCAGTTCAATAATACAGATATGTTACCCTTTCATACTATATGGGATGCCTTTAAAGCTTCGACCCATGATTGCATTATTAGCTACATTTCCAAATAAATTGAAACAGTCTCAAGCACACTCTGCAGAAATTCCTAAAAAAGTGAAAACCATAGAACATACTCCCTATATGTCTAAATCAAAAGAGTGTCTAATGGATCTCATCAATCGTAAACTTCAATTTAATAAAGTCTTCACAGAACAAGCTTCTACATATCTGCTAAAATCAAGTGCAAAGTTCTCTGGAGGCCAAAATAAATCTGGCAAATGTTTGGTGAACTACCTTAAAATCAAGAGTAGTAAACTTAATATTGAGTCAGTTATAGACTCACAACAAGTTTCCCATCATAAATGCTCTGAAATTTAGGAGGCATTTATACATTTTTATAAAGCTTTAAATACTACAGAGGACTCTCCTTCTGATTCTGATATTACTGAATATTTATCTAATACACACCATAATTTTCAATCTAAACCCGATTTTATGTCATTGGAATCTAATATTACACAAACAGAACTTCATTTAGCTGTAAATAAATGGTTTGGAATTGGTCTAAAAATGATCTCTTTGAGTTCTCTTCTTTAGACATCTCTAAAAGCAGCGGTACTTTGTAATGGACTCACTTCTTCCAACTTCCTATTTGATAGGGGTGTCAGACAAGGATGTCCTTTTTCTCCTTTTCTTTTCAATTTAGCATTGGAACCTTTTCTATCTAAAATAAGACAAACAATGATATACATGGATATACCTGTAAAAGCAAGCAAATCAAACAAGCAGCATACGCTGATGATATTTTGTTATGCCTTACACAACAGCATTCTTCAATTTCAGCTTTCCTACAGAAAGTTGCTTTATATGCCACAGTATCAGGATACAAATTAAATAACAATAACTATGAAATATTACCATTCCAATTTTTATGGGAACCACAGCAACCTAAATATTTTGGTGTATAGTTCACTCAAACCCTTAAATCATCTATATTGTTAAATATGAAAAAATGTCTTCATAAATTGACAGAGCTAACTAATAAATGGCATCCCCTGCATCTCTCCAGGTGGAGTCGAGTCAACACTATTAAGATGATTTTATCCGCCAACATTTTATAACCTATCTCTAATCTGCAGACTTCGATTCCACTTAAGTATTTTAAAAAGATTAAAACCATACTATCCTCTTTTATTTAGATGAAGAAAAAACACGTATGTCTCTAATTAGGCTGACAAGACCTAAATCAGGAGGTGGTGCTAATTTTTCTCATTTCCACACATATCACGCTGCTTTTTTATTACGGGAAACTGCTTATTGGATATCTGATTCTTTCCTTAATTCTGCATTATTACTGGATATTAAAAAAGATTTTCTTTCACCCTTCCCTTTTTAGGTATTATTTATCCTTTACTCGTAAGCCTCAAACTCTTTTTACTCCTATGTTCAAATACTCATGTAAATCACTAGAACCAATATTGAACTCTACTCCCATGGATCTTCATACTTTTTAAAATTATTCTAAATGGCACAATAAGTTTGTCCAAGTCAATAATAGACCTATTTATTGGAAATCCTGGTGAAATAAAGGCATTATATGGATTCATCAATGTTTCTGCCATAATATTCCGAAAACCTTTACACAAGTTCAAACTCATTTTAATTTGCCATACTCCTTTCAACATAATTTTCTTACCATACAAAATGTTCTCTCTAGTGCTTGTACACATTTTGAATCTATATCCTCTTTTCTGAGAACCCAAACAAACGCCTTATGTATTCTCCGCTCCATTGCTGCTAAAGCCTCCACAATTTACTCCCATATAAAGACCCCTAAACATACAAGAGGCAAATCAAATATAGAATTATCTTGGGAACATGACTGAGACATAGAATGGCCCACTTCTCAAAAATATGGATAAAGATCAGGAAATCTCCCAAAGCTGCCAATACCATACAGACACTACTGTATTTCACATACACAATAGACTTCTTCTCTCGCCAGACCTCTTACATAAAGCATATCCAGACCTTTCTCATACATGTTGGACTTCTACTAAAGAACATGCAGACATAAAGCTCTTACATTTTACATGCCCAGTTGTATATAGCTTTTGGTCACAGGTCTAGGCTCAGATAAACATCATCTTTCATATGAAGATGCTCTTCTCTATTAATAACATTTTCTTAGGTCGACTATCCATTGATTGAGGTACAACTTCTTTCAACTTGCAAATATTGGATTTAATCTTAGCCTTTGCTTTTCAACAAATTACAAAAAACTGGAGAGACCTCACAAAACTTTATTTTCAGGCTTGGTGGTATACAGTATGCTACATTCATAGACTGAAAACGGCCTTCATGCACCCTATATCATTAGTCTTAAAACGTTGTTGTCTGTGGTCTCCTCTCACAGCTTTCTTAACTGAACATGCAAGTAGAGCACATATGTGTATTCCTAAACAACGAGACATTTCTCTACCTCCTTGACTTCCCCATTAATTAGAATATCACTCCTGTATGCCGTTCAATAATATCTTGTTGTAATTTACCAACATGTTCTTTATTTACTAGCCTATTTTTCTTGTATAATATGTACCTCCTCTTTCTGATTCCAACTTAATATTTTGTCATTATATTTATAATTTGACATTTTATTTGTATTACATCTTACTTTCAATAAAATACTTTAAACTTGGTACATTTACTACTAGCTCTATATTGCATTATGTGGTTGTGTGCATTTCTGTAAGTAGTAGAGATTCATAAACATTAGAGCTTGTATAGAGAGTGGCCCAACTTTCATTGGTGTATTCTAGGATTATGTGTTTCTTAAAAAATTCCCATTTTCATAAATTTATCCCTTTCATTGTGTGATAATCATATTATATTTTTGTTTGCCTTTTTGTATACTTTGCATTTTCCAATGCCTGATTATACTGTAACTATATTTAATATATCATGCAGTTGTCTAAAGTGATGCATAAAGTACGATGTTGGCTGAACCTTCAACCTTTATTGCTTCTCTGCCAAGTGATTGCAATGTATCCAGAGTCATCCCAGAGTTATGGCTTTATTACTAATCTATGCCTTTAAAAAAAAGTATTGCTTTTCAACTAGAATAGCAGTCAACCATTAACCCCTTCCCTTCCCTTCCCTGCCCTCCAAGAAGAGCTCACATCGTTGATCCTGCATTGCATTAATATAGTTCGCAGATTGCATATAGGGCATAGGGACATTAGCTGTGGTTATAATAAGAAGAGTAATCCAACACACCTATCACCACTTCACTAGTAGCACTTTGCTTCCTTATTGGTCTTCATTGGTCATTTCCTCAATGTTATATGCAGCAATGCTATTTCTACCTGATTTTATTGTAGTGTTCCCCTCAATTTTTTGCCTGTGTATTTTAGCTGTTGATTCACCACAAATTTGAACGATACCCGAGAGTGAGAGTCGTACTGGAAATAGTCCTCTGACCCGGAAACAGTTGCATGTGAGCACCAGTGGGCGCGGACAGGGACACTGAGCAGAGCTCCCCAAACCCCTGTTTCGATGGGCCGAGGCGGAGGTGGACTCGACTGTGTTGTGCTGTGTTGTGTTGTGCCAAAGTGGAGGCCTTCCCTGTGAGGCCCAGTCACTGAGGATCCCCGAATTTGCTGATCCGAGGCCAAAGCGGATGTGAGGCTCATGCGCCCCGCGTTGTGTCGTGCCGCAAAGGCCGAAGTGGAGGACTTCCCTGTGAGGTACAGGATACTGCGAGAGGCAAGTATCTTGGACTTTGCAAGGCGAGAGGTGGAGGGAGGCAGTTCCAGCCGCAGTCTTAGTGGTAACATCAACAGTCCCAAAACGTAACTGAGGTGCCTGTGGGGGCTGTGGAGTCAGGGGAGTCTTGATGGTGAGCAGCTGCAGCGTCTTTCCCAGTGGCTGGTCAGGAGAGCGGAGCTTGGGGCTGAAGCGTGGCCGGCATCTGGGGTGGTGATTTGCAACAGTGAAAGCGCAGCTTCCCAGGAGTTGGGGTCCAAAAGACAGGAATCCAGAAACAGCAGTGACAGGGACTAAGGTGCTGCAAAGCCCCCTGGAGGTCAGTGATTGAGCAGGGGCCAGAGACACACAGTTTCAGCGGTGCTCGTAGGGGCCCAAAATAGGGACCAGGAGATTTTTCCGCCAGGCCTGGGCTAGTCAGTGAAGAGGCTGGTGGTTGGAGGGGAGTAACATTATTTGTTTCGCCTGAGATGCAAGGCATTCATATTACTCCTTTTTGTGCTTTTTAGAGGGAGTAAATTCCACGGTGACCATGAAGAAGCTACGTTCAGGTTGTCTGCTCCTATGAAGATCATACATAAAAACTAAATCCAATCCCCTACAGAATAAAGCAAATCCTGTAGTTTTGCTGAAGGGCCAGACACAGCAGCAATTATTTACCTTCTAGGGAAAAGAGAAAACCCCATTCCAGGAAACAAATGGAGTAGCCCCCCTCTATTACAACTTTTGATATAGGGTCACCCAAGGGGCCTCCAAGGGAGTCTTTAAGGGAGTCCTCAAGAGAGTCACATCATGCGGAAGAAAGCCAGAAACGTGGAGTCAAGGACTTGGAACAGAGTGACTTGGTGCCCTCTGTGGAGAGCGCACAGAATGTCTGGCGTGCTCGATTCTCTTGCAGTCAGTCCGGGCCACAGCTTCACCCTCTCCACCCTCTACATCTGCCCAGTCAGTCAGCCCATTCCCAACAGCAGACATGGTGCCTAAAAGACCCCAGGAAGGTGGTGCCCTTCTATCAACAGCGTCCACCGCCATTGGGCTTCAGGACTTCACGTTGCCGCATCTGGATCTAGATCTATGCTAGCGATATGGTTTTCAGGCTAATGATTTTTCTCCTCCCCCTGGGGACTCCAGGATGAAGTGTATACTGCTGTCTACGGGTTTGCAGCTGTTTAATAGTACCCCCTCTCTACAAGATTCGTTAGACTCTCTTTCTCATCTGTCAGTGACACCTGCTCTAGAAGTAAGTGGTATCCAACCCATTCAACCTCCTGAACAAGAGGTTAGGCTTTCAGCCTCATTGTTTAGCTTGGAAAACCTTTTTACATCAATCTTAAAGCTACTGGAAAAATTTGTAGGTGGCTCAGACTGCATCTTCGACTGTGTGAAAACAATTTTAATGGAATTGACGAAAGACAAAAAGAGCGGCTTGATCTTAGATCTTTTACGGAACAGCGCTGCCCCCCTGCAGCTATTAAAATATCAGATGTCCTCTAGCGTGACCCCTAGGGTACCCCGGAGGGTGCGCTCAAGTGTGTATGTGAGTTTGCAAGCTGGTAAACCTCAATGCAATAGCCCCAGTGAGGCAAAAACACTGCTGGACAGCCCTGTAGATTTTATTTGATTTATTTTTGATACTCTAACATCGAAGCGCAATTAATTAGCAAAGTCCAATCAGTCAGCACTGAAGGTATTCTCAATTTTTGAAAAAACTTCCTACCAACAGAGTGGTGCCACGGCATCACCTTCCACTTTGTCCATGGGGGAAAGAAGGAACAAGGGAGACAATGTTGAAGGTGGGAAAAGAACTAAAAGATTGAAAAAATCGAATCGACAGATTAATAACAAAGGTGGAAGGAAAGTACTCTTTCCTGAGGTGATAACCTCTCTGCAAATACGCACAGAGCTACCCACGAAGTCCTCTAATCCGCTCCCACCGCTAGGGCCTAGTTTTTCCACGAGGGAGTTTGGAAGGTAGCATAAAACAGATTCTTCTCCCACTCACCCCTTGGGAATCCCTCCAGCCTTGAATCCAACAGCTACACCTTTTTTGCCTCCTAGGCTGGTGGTTGACCTTAATGACATCAACGGCTCTTCAGCTGAGGAAGGAGCTCCTTCAATAGGTCATAATGTGGATACCCACATAATAGACGTGTTGCCTATCTTTGATGCAGACCTAACCCTAAATAGATCCACTCTGTTGACATGTTTCTCAAAGTCTAGTTCATTGAAACATATTTCAAGTCATGACATTGACCTAGTTTCCTATTGGGCCTAATGCAGGAACCAGGGCTAGGATCACCTTCTGCTCTATGCATTTGGCGAACTTGGTCCTTTCATATGCAGACTTTTTGCAGTGTTGTGGGACTGATGTTGTACCTTTTTTGTCTCACACTATTTCCCGTGGGGATAAGGTAGTGAATCAGGTCTTTAATAGTCCCTTATTCCCTGAGCATTTTAATTGTAATGAACGTACAGTGTCTAGATCTAGAAGTGATTTACAGGCTCTTAAAGTCTCCCTAATAGGGAATGATAGGCAGGTGCTACTGCGGGAACTACGATCTGCACCTAAGCAATTAGTCACTAATGTTCTGGATGATTGGGGTTGGCTCCCGGGTGCCCTAACTCAAGTGCGGGGACCCCGGTTCCCGCCCGAACCCTCTAACTGAGGTTTAAAAATTATTCCCTGGAATGCAGCAGGGATAAACTTTACTAGGGAAAAACTATCGTACTTCAGTTCGTTAAACCCTGACTTAATTCGGCCTTCAGGAAACTTGGTCAGATATGGATCTATTATGGGATGACTATTTTGTTATTGATTGTAACTCCTCCATGTCTCAAAAGGGGCACGCCAATGGGGGGGGGGTAGCCTGGCTACTGTCCAATGCACTAAAATGGGATTATGCCTGTTATATAATCTTTTTATGGCCTTAACCGTTCAATTGCATAATACTGTGCTAGGCTCTACATCATTGCTAATAAGTAATGTCTATGTTCCTCCTGAGGCAGCCTATGATTCTTTCTTACGGAAGGTCTTTGCCTATCTTGAGGATGCCTCAGACAGTGAATTCCCCCCATTCAGAGTTCTAGTGGGAGATCTAAATTGCAAAATATCCTACTATGCCTTATGCCAAATGCATGAAGTGGAGAGAGAAACTGCGCTTTGAATTCCAGCTTGTGTCCCCCCACTCAATAAAAACCAACAAAAGAGGGAAACTTCTCAGCCTTCTTAAGAAAACCGATTGCATTATTGCCAATGGTAAGCCTTCTTCTGACTCTCCCGCTTCTTTCACACATATGTCTTTGAGGGGAAGGCAATCTTAGATTATTTGGTGCTTGGTTATTCTTTCTACTGTCTACTAGAAGATCTTAGGTTTATAAACACTCCCTACAGCGGCCATAATTTTCTTTTTATTACTCTAGAAACAAACATACCACCAATGGAATCCTGGAAGATTTGTGGGATAACTCAGAGTTTTGATGAAAAGACAGGGAGGACACAGTGGAATTTTAAAAGGGTTGCAGGCATATCGGCAATGTTATTATCTGAGGTTGCTGACTTAATTAGTTGGGAGGGGATGGAACTGCAAAATGTTTCCAAAGTTATGAAGCAGCTGCTAATTAACTCTTCTTCTGGAGAGTTAAAAATTGTCCTGAGAACGTTCCCCGTACATTGCTTTATCTAAACTGGGAAATAAATAACTTCGTCCCAGTATTTAGCTTATTCTGGGAAAAGGAAAGTCAGGGTTGCTCTGTTAAACAGGAGAAAGAGGCGTCTGAAGGGACGCCTTGCAAAGGAATCTGGGGATAGGCTTTTGATCCATCTTCGGGAACAGCCGCTAAGGGTCAGGCAAGGCGTTTTTGGGCATTGGTGGGTGATGGCTGAAAGTCTAGAGTCCGTCCTTCACCTGTCACCATAGCTGAAGCCCGCTGGTCTGAATTTATTGCCTTCCTGTACGTTTCAAATGGGGTTGAACCGTTCCAGACCCCTGAATGCAAGGGGAAGCACTCTCTTATTCCATCCTCAATAAAAGAGATAGATTTTGCCATCCATTCTATGCATGCCTCTGCTGCAATGGTACCTGATGAACTTCCCATCTCGGTAAAAAAAAGACATTAGTTCTTGGAGCAAGATCTTATATGTGGTCTTCATAAGATGCTGCCTCTCCAGAAGCATTCCTCCTTCCTGGGTTGGTAGTCTCATTGTACCCTTATATTAAAAAAGGCGTCTGAAACTGTCCTGCCAGCTATCGGCAGATCACCCTGTTGGACGCTGTTGGTAACATTGTCACCAAATATCTGATTTCCAGACTTACTTACAGGGTTACTCATGTGGGTGGCACAACCAGTGTTGCAGGCCCACTAGTAGCATTTGATTTACAGGCCCTGGGCACCTCTAGTGCACTTTACTAGGGACTTACTAGTAAATCAAATGTGCCAATTATGGAAAAGCCAATTACACATACAATTTACACATAGGGAGCACTTGTACTTTAGCACTGGTCAGCAGTAGTAACATGCAAACAAAAACAGCAAAAACAGAGTCTAGCACACAGCAGCAACCTGGGAAGTAGAGGCAAAATGTGAGGGTAGACTACGCCAAGGATGCCAGGTCTAACCCCTGTCAAAGCCTAATAAATCAAATGGTAACCTATGTCTACCTAGACAGTAAAACGGGCTTAGTACAGTCCACGTTTCAAAGCAGAGCTTGTTCTGGAGCACTGATTGCAAAGATCCATCATAATCCTCTTCTTTGTAGTGATTAGTGGACTATGCTTGACAGACCCATTCTGAGTCCATAAAACAATATCATCATCAAACAGTTGCCACACATCAAAACATTCTTTACTATTAGACATCATTACTCAAAAACACAAGCATATACAATGGCACTGCACACCACCACATAACACAAGGTTTCACTTCAAACAAAAACATCACAACATATGAAGCTACATCAGATGTTCCAACAGTACAGCACACTACAACATGTTTTACCTTACCAGGCTATTGGGTGTCACTAATTATCACTCTATATTATATCATGCCACACATTAACACCAGGGTCAGCACAGCTATTAAACCAGGTGAACACATTATAAAGAAAAAGATTTAATCAGAGATACATTTTAATCAGGGAGGAACTTGCGCTAGAGAGACGCAGTGCTAAGGATGCAAATTAGCAGATCATAAATGAGCTGGGCAAGGGTGACATGAGGGCAGAGTAGACATGCATGTGAGCAAACTTTGTGTCCCCACTTGGACCTACCTGCCACTTACTGGTTCCCATTCTGTCCTCACACTTGACCTGTCCATGCATTTAATGTTTCCAAGATTTGGAATGCACCTCTAAGTAATATCAAATACCATGGCGTTGTTTAAAAAAAATCACAAATACATACATTAGGGAAACATGAAGACTTAGAAGCAAGTAAGGGCCATGAAACATCTAGTGACAGACGTATACATGGAATTAAAGCTTCAAGAGGAGAGCATTGCATCAATTGATACAGGGAAACAGTGAAGAGGGAGGGCTGACTATAGGGTATCATAATGGTTAGGTATGGGAGAGTCAGGAAAACACCATAGAGACAGAAGACATAGGGTCAGGCAGATTCTAACCATAAGTGTCTTTAGTGGCCTGGGTCAGACTATTATTCGACACAAGCAGACTTGGACGAGAGACATGGCTTCAATGGAGAGAAATGTGTGAAGATGATCAGTTGGGCTTAATTCAAGGAGATAATGAGCTAGAAGGCAAGGTGACAGGAGCACAACTATAGCACAGTTCAGTAACTAAACTTGTGATTCAAAATCAGATGAGTTGAAACTCCTATGTATATGGAATTAAGGTAATTCATGAGAGAGAATATTGTGGAAGACCTGTTGTTTTTAAAAGGCATGTGTGCTGTTAAACTATTATTTTCTTAATGAGGTTCTCTCCAGTTAAAGGTTAATTTCTGACAGATTGCAACCAATGGTGTTTATTGAACATATAGATTGATGTATTTTTATTTAATTGTGTATTAATTGATGGTATGCACTTTTGGAATGGTGTCAGCACATTTTACAGGGCACCAAACTGTGTGATGCCAGTCTCAACCTTACATGGGACCAAATTGTGGGAATTGAAGTATCAATATCAATAATAAGAAGTTCTAAACAAGTATGAGAAGTATAAGGAAGGTTGCTAATGATTTCTTCGCATGAATGATTTTTGGAATTCAAATGTTTTCTCAAAGAATGTATGAGGGGTATGAAGACCGAAAGATAGGAAGGTGGAGAGAGAAAAACCCAGAAATCAGAGTAAACAGGAAATTGAAGACTATTATGAAATGTTTTATAGATGGTGGGCATCCAAATGGAGTACCATTTGAATACAGTAGCTTTAAACCATGAAATATATGAGAAGGTTGTCTTAAAAGTTACTGTTAGCTTTCAAGGAGTTCCAAACTGATTTTGATGTTCCTAGGATGGACAGTGATATGCCAATCTGTGTCCTGAAGTTGTTTGACTGCAGTAAATTATACTTTTGGATTTAAAGTTCTTTTAGCCTCTGTAAACGTTTAAGGTGGATGAAGGGTGATCAAGATCTGTGAAGAAACCTACGTGAATTAAATCTGGGGAACTTCTCAAGTGATTGGAGTTAGTTTGGAGAAGGCGAAATCCATTTTAACCAGTTGTTTGTGGTTGTTAAGGTATGGTGAAGTAACTCAAAAGGTTCTGTTTGACACAAACATAGCACACAGGAATCTGAGTGAGCCTATGAAGGTGAATGCCAGAAACGGCTGCTAAAAAATTAAAGAAGATATGGAGCAAGCTTCACCTTTGTCCCGTATGTTGCATATATTGTCAATGATTTTACATGCTTTGGTTTAATGTTGTGTCCCTTGATAAAAACAGCTTGATCATCAGTGGTGATATTTGCTATTAGATATTTTGCTACACATTTCTCAATAACGTTGACTAGCCACAGCAGATTGTTGATTGAAGTTTAATTAAAAAGCTTGTTAAGATCTTCCTCTTTTTGACTCATTGTTTCACAATGGTATAATGATGTTAGGGGGTCAGTTTTAGATTTTTGATACTTATGAGATTACATTACATTTCTTACAATCTGTTCATGTTGGTAGGGGTAGATTGATTTACATTTTTATTCTGGATGTTGAAACAATACAATGTTTTAAATATTTTATATTGGTGAGGAACTTTGCTTCAAGTTCTTCATATTTGTTTAGATTCAGAGCAAGGATGTGCCTGATTTTTATTTACTGAAAGAATGTTTGTTTGTAGAAATATATGTGGCACTGGAACTTATTTTGAAGAGACTTAACTTTTGAATTTATGAAATTATACTTATATTTGTCTCTGGAAACTTTGAGAATTCATAGACCTATTTGAGCCTAATTCATAAAATGCATTTTTGTAGTACATAAAGACGTACCACAGTGGTACTTCGTACTTACTATAAAATGCAACTCAAAAACCGATAAGTGTAAATTTATGCCTCTCTTATCTTTTTTATTTGGAGACCCTCAAACATGTACATTTACGGCCAAGGAGTGAATGTGGGAGGGACTGTGATAGTGGCTGGAAATACAAGCACAGTATAGTACTAAAGGGGAGTGATTACGATAGGATTAAGTTGGTGTTTAAGGAGTGTTAAGGAGGGGATTAAGGTGGGACAGACACCTACTCACAAAAGAATAAACCCATTCCTATTCGCTATCTGTACTCTTAAAGTTACTACAACCAAAAAGGATCCATATCACTAATAAATGCACTCCAGCTCAGACCATAACCGTAACTTTCTCAGCTGTGTAGGGTACATTTGTGATTAGCCCTAACTTAAGTTTTGTTAGTTCTCCATTTCCTTTTAATTTTTGCAGATTCTTTTTTCGTGAATAGTTAATCAACATACAATGAGTTAGTAGTATAGGGGGACAATGTTTTTGGCACAGATGATTCTATGATATTGATTGTTTGTGTAATGGTTTCTTCATTACAGAAGAAGTTGGCATTTATATTATTTATCATTTAGGTATTAGCTATAGCCATTGTTATTCCAACTTCTCAAAGAGCATCAGAGACCTGTTTGGAAGAACATGTAGGAGTCAATTGTATTGTGGATTGTAAAGTTTTAACTATTTTGTAGAGGTAGAAAGCCATAGAATTGATTGTGTAATAAGACAACTTCATGAATTAAGAAGAAAACTCTCATGTTGTAAATGCATATTAGATCGAAAATTGCATCTCTGGTATGAGAGGATAGATTAGATACGTGTTTCAGATTATGAATTTTTCAATATTTGGATTGGAAAAATACGTTTAGTCTTTTTGATTTCCTTAGTTTAATTTTAAATTACTGTGGTAGAATTTTATTTGTCCAATAAACATTGCTATTCAGCCACATATTCTTGTGAGTTAGCAAAGAAGTCAGTGTTTGGTTCTTGGTAAATAACCTGTGTTAGAAATGGGGTCTTTGGTTGGCAGTCAGGTTGCCCCCGTCCAAGCAAGGACCCTCACTCTAGTCAGGGTAAAAAAGAATCATCCTCAGCTAACCCCGGCTTAGCCACTTGGTAGCTTGGCACGAGCAGTAGGCTTAAGTTCAGAACGCTAGGTGTTAAATATTTGTACCAACACACACAGTAACTTAATGAAAACACTACTAAATGACACAACACAGGATTAGAATAATAGAAAATATTTATCTAAACAAAACAAGACCAAAACGACCGAAATCCACAATACACAAGTCAAGTTATCAATTAAAAAACAAAAAAGAGTCTTCATGTAATTTTAAACACAACGCAGTTAGCGTTAAAATGTACCTTGGGCGCGTCAAAAATAATCCCGCATGGACGAGTGTGCATTGTTTCTCCTTTAGTCTGGTCAGCGTGTGTCGTTTGTTCTCTCCACAGGAGAGCCATGCATTGATCTTGTCAGCACTCTCGGGTCCGGGCAGGCCTTGCGTCTTTTTTACATGCACAGCAGTGTTTGCATCAGAAATTCAGCCGCACAATGGTCCTAAAACCAAGCAGCGCAGGTTGCGATCTCACCAGCCTCCGTCAGTGATGTTCCGTGTCGTTTCTCTGGCTGCGGGAGTCGATCCTCCGGTCGCGTTGCAGGTCACGTTGATCTTTTCCCCGCACGGTGGTCTGTGCATGAATTTCTTACGCTTGGGCTGCCAGATTTTCTTCTCAAGGCCCCAGGAACTGGATGGGCACCACTTGGCAGAGAAGGAGTCACTCTTGAGGCTCCAGGTGCTAGCAGAGAGAAGTCTTTGCTGTCCCTGAGACTTCAAACAAGAGGAGGCAAGCTCTAAATCAAGCCTTTGGAGATCTTCACAAGAAGGAAGGCAACACAAAGTCCAGTCTTTGTCCTCTAGCACAGGCAGAAGCAGCAACTGCAGGAGAGCTCCACAAAGCACAGTCACAGGCAGGGCAGCTCTTCTTCCTCAGCTCTTCAGCTCTTCTCCAGGCAGAGGTTCCTCTTGGTTTCCAGAAGTGTTCTAAAGTCTGTGGTTTTGGGTGCCCTTCTTATACCCATTTTGCCCTTTGAAGTAGGCTTACTTCAAAGCAAAGTCTCTCTTGTTTGTGAAATCCTGCCTTGCCCAGGCCAGGCCCCCGGCACACACCAGGGTGTTGGAGCCTGCATTGTGTGAGGGCAGGCATGCCCCTTTCAGGTGTGAGTGACCACTCCTCTTCTCCCTCCGAGCACAGTTGGCTCATCATGAAATGCAGACTACACCCCAGCTCCCTTTGTGTCACTGTCTAGTGAGAAGTGCCACCAGCCCAACTGTCAAACTGACCCAGACAGGGAATCCACAAATAGGCAGAGTCACAGAAATGGTTTAGCAAGAAAATGCCCACTTTCTAAAAGTGGCATTTTCAAACACACAATCTTAAAATCAACTTTACTAAAAGATGTATTTTTAAATTGTGAGCTCAGAGACCCCAAACTCCACATGTCTATCTGCTTCCAAAGGGAATCTACACTTTAATCATATTTAAATGTAGCCCTCCATGTTAAACTATGAGAGGGACAGGCCTCGCAACAGTGAAAAATGAATTTAGCAATATTTCACTGTTAGGACATCTAAAACAAATTACTATATGTCCCACCTTAACCATACACTGCACCCTGCCCTTGGGGCTACCTAGGGCCTACCTTAGGGGTGTCTTACATGTAATAAAAGGGAAGGTTTAGGTCCGTCAAGTGGGTACACTTGCCAAATCAAATTTACAGTTAAAAACATCACACACAGACACTGCAGTGGCAGGTCTCAGACACGATTAAAAGGTTACTAATGTGGGTGGCACAACCAGTGCTGCAGGCCCACTAGTAGCATTTGATTTACAGGCCCTGGGCAACTCTAGTGCACTTTACTAGAGACTTACTAGTAAATCAAATATGCCAATCATGGATAAACCAATCAACCATACAATTTACACATAGAGCATATGCACTTTAGCACTGGTTAGCAGTGGTAAAGTGCTCAGAGTTCAAAAGCCAATAGCAACAGGTCAGACAAAATAGGAGGCAGGAGGCAAAAAGATTGGGGATGACCCTGCATACGCAAAAAAGTCCAACAACCTTGAAGAAAATTGTCTCATTTGGGAAGCTGTTTTATGTCAATGTTAACTTCCATCAGAGTTCTCTTTTAGATTATCAATACACCCCAATGTTGATATTTAATTCTAATTTGCTTGGAACACATCCAAGAGGAACTGCAATGTCTAGATGTTCACTTGTGGCAGTCAAGTTTTCAGTGATAAATAGAAGTGGTATGTTTAATTCAGCAATGTTGTCATCAGTGGATGCATAATCTGAAAGGTAGAGTAGAAAAATGTTTAGTGACACTTCCTCAGGGATTATGAAGTTTGTCTATGGCCAATGTTCAATAATTTTGCATCCCAGACTAAAGGTTCAGATGCTGTAATGAGATTGCAAGTAGAGGCTCATATTGATAGCTGGTGCCCGCTTAGGATGAAGTGTGATGTTTTTAGTTTGAGCTATAGGAACAAGGTAACTTCTTTTGGAGTGTAAGGGTGATTTGTTGGAAACAAAATGTCTGTGTTTCTTTTTTATATTATTCCTTGTTAGGATTTGTGAATCTAATGATGGAATAAGCATGATCACTAGTTTCAGCTTGCTCATTAAACAACTTGAGACTCAGGTGCATATTTATACTCTGTTTGCAACCTTGCACCATATATAAACTTTGACGCCCGAGCCCGCGGACCTCAAAATTCCTCTGTGTGCGTTATTTTGTGGATGCGGGAAACTGCCTTGCGTTAATGACATGCAAGGTAGGCGTTCCCACCCAAACAAATTACTGTAAGGCCCGTGTGCCTTATTTATACTCTCCTGTCATTTTGATGCACAGAAGGGGGTGGGCCTTAAAAAACGGCGCACAGCCTGATGTGCGCCGGTTTTTAATGCCTGGGTCAGGGCAGGCGTTAAGGGAACTGTGGGCTCACTTCCATGGCCTCTGACCATGGAAGGAGTCCAGAGGTGCCCTTCCCTGCCCCCAGGGACACCCCCTGTCACCCTTGCCCACCCCTGGAGGACACCCAGGTAAGTACAGGTAAGTTGAGGTAAGTATTTGTAAAATATTTTTTTTAAGTGGCATGGGGGGCCTAATTTGGGCCCCCTACATGCCACTGTGCCCAATGACCATGCCCAGGGGACAGAAGGGCCATTGGACAAGGGGGCATGACTCCTGTCTTTGCTAAGACAGGAGTCATTTCAATAGGGGTTGTGCATCAAAAAATGGCGCAAGTCCAGTTTGAGGCATGATTTTTGCGTCAAACCTGACTTGCACCATTTTTTGATGCACAACCCCCATTTTCCCGTATGCCGGCGCTGCCTGGTTTGAGTCTTTTTTTTTTACTCTGACCAGTCCGCAGTGCCGGCTAACGTCATTCCTTAAATAAGGCACCCGCATGGTGCGTAGGAATGGTGTTAGCCGGTGGTAAAGTTTTTGACGCAAACCAGCGCTGGCGCAGGTTTGCGTCAAAAAGTATGAATATGGGCCTCAGTGTATGTCTTTTTGCAGTTCTCATTACTGATTATAGAAGAATGACCACATCAGACAAAACACTGAATCACTACAGGAGTTACAGCAATGATTCCTCTGTGGGTCAAGATAAAAACAAAAAAACAAAGGCATTTTGAAAATTTAGAGGGCAAAAGTTTCAATACACTAAGATTGTTTTGGTAGTAGAAACAAAAGGAAATAGGTGGTTTGTATTGGACAAGAAAAACATTGTGGTGCATCTCAGAAATAACATTTCAAGAGATCTGGTTGAAGCAACAATACATAAAAACGTATAAAGGAAATTATAAATAACATGGGTGCATTGATCATTACATTTCCACTCTGTGGTACAGTGTTGTTGGTATGATTGTGGGCTATTTCGAAACATTTGTAAATGCTATTGGATTTTAATTGAGGCCAGATGGCCAATGTTCTCTGATTTTGAAAATGACATGCTAATGCTAATTACATTTGTATGATACAGTAGCTTGTTTTCACTGCTATTCAAATACTGAAGGGGATACCTCTAATGCTCCAGCATTCATCAATGCAGTAACTCCCATTGGGAAATGTGTTTATTTAACATTCTTATATGCCACAGGTGCACTTGTCAGCATTAATGTAACTTGGAGTTTTCATAACAGTAATAAATTACAAGGAACATCTGTTTTGAATGTGTAAATAGGATGATATTGAGGGAGTGGTTATGGGAAATTCTATTATAAATGAACAAAGGGGATCAGTCAGATAGGCATTGATACGTATTGGTTGAGGTTTGAGTTGTTTAGAAATTCAAAGAAAAGGTTCCAGGTAAATATGAGTAAGAAATCATCAAAAAAGTTCAAATTGATGGGAGAACTCAAAATGTTTAGTGAACAGGAGAATGTTTAGATCTTTTCTAAAGAAGAAAAACAAATGAGGTTGCTGTCTCTGATGAGAGTGCTCACACATGTTTGGTGCTATTGCCATCACGGATCTGGTTTGTGCTTGTCTTGTTTTGAACTTGGTAGTTCAGTAGCAGGTGGTTTTTGCTTCTGATATTTCTGGATCAGAAAAAGGGCCTCAAGAAGCTGTTCAATAAGTGGGTCTTTCCTGAAGTATGACTTTGTAAGTTCTGCAACCATAATTTGGTTTCATCTACTCTACAGTAGCAGCCATTGGATAATTTTCAATTGGCATCACACGGTCAAATTTCTTGTCAATGACTATTGTTGAGGTTGGGCGGGATTGAGACAGCTATTGGAGGTCAGACCTAATATTTCTTTGCTAACATCAATCAAGAGGTGATTGGGATGTATGCAGTATTTCTTTGATGTTTGAGTAACAAAAGATCCATTATTTGTTAGTGCATGTAGATGTTTGTGAGCTCATTTCTATGCGAACAAAAACTCATTTTGTCTATTTAAATCTACTTCAGGTGGGCCACACATCAGTCTTTAATACAGAATGTTAGTACTCTAGTTGTTAATTGCAACACTGCAGGAGGGAGCAGGCACGGACTCAAAAACAGAGGGAAGGGTGCAGGGGCAAAAGCAGCAAGCTCACTGTGTAGGATAAGATACAGGGATAATAGCAGCACAAGGAGGGCAAGCCACACAGGGAGGGAAGGAGGGGGCAGGGACATAGACATGGACAACAGAGGTCTGGGGAGGTGGTTATGAGCAATAAGTTAAGCATGGAAGGCAAGCTGGAGGAGCAGACCCAGCATACAAAACATCACAGGGCAGAAGGGAGGAGGAAGGGCACAGACTCAGACAACAAAGGGCAGGGAGGACTGGAGCTGGGACAGCAAGCCGATCACTAAGAAAAGGATAGAATAGGATAGGGACAGCACAACATTCCATGGAAGGGTGGTGCCAGGGTCAGTGGCACACACATAGAGAAGAAAGGGCAAGAAAGAGGTGGGCAGGGGCAGCAGGCTGACGATTGGGATAGGCTGTCATGGTAGGGGTCGTAAGCTGTCCACAGAGGGCTGGTGGTATGGGGAGGAGCATGCAGATGGTGAATGGAGGGCAGACAGAAGGCAGCCTGAGGCAGCAATCTGACCACTTTGAGCAGGCCTGCATGGATATGGTGAGCACTAAGGAGAGCAGTAGGGAGGGGAGGGGCCATGCGCATACAGAATGTAGTACATGAGGGTGGGCACTGGCAGGGGTAGCAATCCGACCACAGAGGACAGGCCAGCATGAGCAGGGGCAGTACATTAGACAACAGAAGGCAGTGGGGGTGGTCATGGGTATGTTCACTGAAACCAGAGGGCAGGGGGAGGGGTGGAGGGCATCAAGATGACCAAAGTGGGCAGGCAGGAAGGCCCAGGTAGACAAATTGGTAACAGAGGTTATTCATATGGAGAATACAGGGCAGGAGGTGAGGGCAAGCAGAATGGTGTCAAGCAGAAAGAGAGAAAGTGATGTGATTCATTTATTTACTTTGAATCCATCATGTGGAGGCGTAGAAAAAGGGGGGTCCCAGAATGCAAAATACCCATGCATTTCCACAGATTTATTTGCAACGTGACGTCAGAAAAGTTGCTGATTGGAATTACACCAATTTTTTCAGGAAGCCAGATCTTAATCGATAAAGTGTACAAAAAAAATGCCTCAAGCAACTCACACAAGGGTCCTGCAAGCTCAGAATAAAAAAATAGAGTGTTCTGATTGGCCTATGGGTCTTTTCCCCCCTGGGTCTACTCGCTCCTACAGGACCTTGTTCTCTGATTGGCTGGCCGCCACATGAAAGAAATGTGGTGATGCTTTACAGGACTCCTGGACTTAGGGCCTGATTTAGAGTTTGGTGGATAGGGTTACGCTGTCCCAAATGTTATGGATATCTCATCCGCAGTGTTGTGATTCCATTATATCCCATGGAAATCAAAGTGGGGTGGACAGGATATCCCGTACGTTTGTGATGGATTAACCCATCTGCCAAACTCTGAATCAGGCCTCTTGTCCTGTGAGTAGGTAAAAAAAATATGTGGGAAGAGTACAGATACCCTGTCCCCTAACCCTTGTCGGGGTAACCCGGGTGATGTGTCAGGGTCAAAGTTTTAAATGTATTGTTTTTCTCTCCATAATTCCACAGTACTTCCACAGCAACACAGAAAAAAAATAGTGGCTGCCATCTTGTTTAAATGAAAATAGCCTCTGGTATGGGCCAGATACCAGTGGTCAATATAGTTAATTATATAGGGAAAAGCATGCATTGAGTCCCCCTCCCTGAGCTGATTCTGGCCGTTGGGACCCCATCCCCTGGGGCCGGACATATTTATATGAGGGGAGGATATGTGCGGCCCCACTCCCTGATCCTCCATAGAGCCCAAGGATCTCCATTTCCTAGCGCTGAGTATGAAATAAAGGGGTGGTGGCATGCAACCCCCCTCCTGGACCTATAATTGGGCCCCAGGGACCTCGTCCGCCAGGGCCAAATTGTAAAACAAGGAGAGGGCTACTCAGATCCCCTCCCCAAACCTCTATAGGGCCCAGGGGAACACATTCCCCAAGGGACAAATTTATTTCACAGTGTCCCAGAAAGCCTAGCCCAGGACGCTATGGCTTCCAACCTTGGAGAGTGCGAGTAAGCTTTGCAGGCCGGGAGCTGAACTTTGCTCCTGCCCAGTGGAATAGTAAAAAACTCTGCTCCTGCCTGAGCAGGATCAAAGAAAATATGCTGGGTCCCACTAACACACAGTATGGTGCAGGATGGAGAGCCAGCTGGTTCCACAGTGGCCTTGGGGTTGCCCCACAACCTCCTAACACCCTTGGAATATGGGCAACCTGGGAGAACACTGACCAATGAAAAAATGAACACCTTCCACAAGGAGAGCCAACTGGAGTCACTGGGTCCAGTGTCTCCCACTGTAACCTGAAACAAAGTGACATTGTGTGTGCCCCAGGTGGGCACCAGACACCCACCAACAAAAAAAAGTAGCTGGCTCCAGCTAGGTGAGCTAGCCAGGGCTGATTGGGCCCTGGAACTTCCTATGGAGCCCTCAATGACCTTTTGAGTCTTTGTTCCCTGGGTGGGCAGTGGGGCACTCACCAACAAATAAAAGTGCCTGGCTCATGCAAGGGGAGAGGGATGGGGCCACAGGGCACAGGGCAAAGGAACCCCCCCACCACAGCCACTAAAGAAGATGTAAAATGAGAGTGTCACGGTTCAGCACCAGGATACACACAGCATTTTATTCTTTAAACTGTGAATGTTAAATGAATGGCAAAAACTGCTCATTTATTAATCACTGCTCCTTCAAGGAATGCACCATAGTGCCCTGCAAGGGAGTTTAAAACAAATGTTTATGTGAGCTTGATGATGGCTCCTGAAGGGGCAGAGGTATCACCAAGTATTTGTTATTGTTGTGGGTCGGTGTTACAGGGAGTGCAGCAGTCCCCCAGAAATATTAAACATTAAACAGTAAGGCTCTCATTATGACTTAGGCGGTAAGTACTGCTTACCGCCAGGCTGACTGCCGCCAACAAATCGCCACCACAGCGGATTACCGCTACCCATATTATGACACACACCACCTCCATCACTATTCAGCCCCACACACAAGTCCGCCAGCCCAAAGGTCAGTGATAAACTGGCAGTAGCAAAACCCACACCGTTACGCCAACAGAACTACGCCCACAGCATTATGACCCACGAATCACCGCGGTGCTAAACCATTGGCGGTACATATCGCCACACTCAAAATAAAGACAGACATACAAAACAACACCACATTGGACAATTTGAATAACACACACCTGAAACCCATACACATGCCACAATCACACACCCACACCACTATAAAACACACACTGCATTACCCACAACCATTTACCAATACAAAAAAGTGCCACCAGAGAGATAGCAAGACCACAGACAAGACCACAGACACACACCACCATTACCTATACACCATCCACGCACCTTACATCACACACCCCAATACATCACCCCACACACCCTCACCCACACCACTCACACTACACCCATGGCTACACAACGACACCGCAGGTTCTCTGAGGAGGAGCTAAGGGTCATGGAGAAGGAAATCATCCGGGCAGAGTCACAGCTATTTGGATCACAGGTGCAGCAGACATCCAGAACTACGAAGATGGAGCTCTGGTGAAGAATCGTGGACAGGGTCAACGCTGTGGGACAGCACCTCAGAACAAAGGACAACATCAGGAAGAGGTGGAACGACCTATGGTGGAAGGTGTGTTCCACAGCAGCTAAACACCAAATAGCTGTACAGAGGACTGACGGTGGACCCCCACCTCCTCCCCCACAACTAACAACATGGGAGGAGCAAGTCTTGGCAATCATGCATCCTGAGGGCTTGGCAGGATTAGGAGTAGTACTAGGCTCTGGTCAGTCAACTCTTTACTACTTTCACCCCCCTGCCTGCATGCCATCACAAACCCCCACCCTTACCCTCACTCCCATCACTCTACCACCTCACACACACCCCACCATCACAACCCACCCCTCCGAATACCAAGCCCTGCATGTAACACCAATGCACGGACCCCCTTCACAAACCTGCATGGACACCCATCACTAAAGCATGCACACTAGAGAGAATCACCTAGCCCACCAAATGACTACTCACACAAGGCAATGCTTACCATAGAGGGCAACACACCCATGCAGAAAATGTCTCACACATACAAACAATAACACTGCATTTACATCCCCACAGTCCCCCACACAACGTCACTGGAGAGGAGGTGCCAGCAACATCCAGTCCACCCCCAGAAATGGACCACTGTGATGACAGCAGCTCTGGATGCCTGGATCTGGTTGACCAACCTGGCCCATTAGGGATCTCCGGATAGTCGGTTACCCAGGCACCATTCCATACCACCACAGAGCCTCCCCCCCTCAGGAAACACCATACAGTACACACCCAGCGGGCCCATACCCATATCAATCAGCAGTGTGCCCACCACTACAGGGACCCCAGTGCATACCACAAACACAGGATGATCAGGGGCTTGGGGTCAGTGGCAGTGGGCACACGGTTCAGGGGACAGAGGCACAGGACAACAGGGAAGCTGGGAGGACTGCTGTGCGACAAGCGGAGGACAGGCCCAGGGAACCCACTCTCCGGGAGGCACTCACCAACATCCTGGGAGCATACCACCATTCCCAGGAGATGATGGGCCAGATACTGGACGAGTTGCAGGAGACCCAGCGGCTGCAGGAGGGACAGTACCTGGTAATCAGGGAGGACTTGCAGGACATCAACACCACCCTGGTCACCATTGCAGGGGTGCTGGCAGACATGGCCAACACCATGAGGGAGGCAGTGGCACACCAGCAGGCCCCTGACACTAGCCAAACCAATGAACAGCCTTCCACCTTTCTGACCGCTAGTGGACAGGAGGCCCGCCACAGGACCAACAGGCCCCCAGCACCCCACCCCCTGCAGAAGGAGAACCACCCCACAAATGGTCCCTGCGATCCAGGCAGAAGCCAGAGACTATTGCCAAGACCCCTGCCAGGAAATAGGACTCTCCTGATTGTCACCCTTGTGTCCCACTCTGTCACCCTGTCCACCTTGAACTGCCATTGCTTCCCTTCCTATGCCCCTTGGACAATGCACCTGTGATACAAATAGACTGGACTCTATCCTGGACATTCCTCCACCATCACCCCAGCCCATTGCACATCCCCCTCTACTTATTAGCACTTAAATAAACACCATTTGAATAAATACAAGTATGGAGTCTGTCAAATGATTGAACTATGTATTCATTTACCAAGCTTTAAACACTGAAATACAACTTTACAGTAATGTATACATAGAAATGACCTGTATTTGGTTGCAGTCAACACACCAGGAGCGATAGTGGGGCACAAATATCTGAAAATAGAGATGCCAAAGGGCACAATAAGTGGCCATATAAGTAGGAACATCAGCCTGCCAGTGACAATGTCAAACACAAAACTGTCAATGCAAAGTGAATTTAGTGTCTTACCTGTGTGTCAATTGGAAGTGTTGTCGTATTATTGCACTTCTGTTGTCCTCATCCTCATCCTCTGCCTCCTCATCTTCACTGTCCACAGGGTCCACTGCTGCCACACACCCATCTCCAGCCTCATCCTCCTGCAGAAAAGGCACCTTGTGAGGTAAGGCAAGGTTGTGCAACATACAGCATGCCACAATGATCTGGCACATCTTCTTGGGTGGGTAGTACAGGGATCCACCTGTTAGATGAAGGCAACAAAACCTGGCCTTCAGGAGGCCTAATGTCCTCTCCATGATTCTTTTTGTTCGCCCATGTGCCTCATTGTAACATTCCTCTGCCCTTGTCATGGGATTCCTCACAGGGGTCAGTAGCGATGAAAGTTTGGGGTAACCAGTCACCTGCAAATATCGAGGGACAACTGTTAGCCACACACTCACCCTTAGGGCCCACACCATACCCATACACCAACACCTACTTAATGGGAACCAGGGCTCACCTATTAGCCACACCCGGTGCCTGTGGAGTTGAGCCATCACATATGGGATGCTGCTATTCCTCAGGATAAAGGCATCATGCACAGACCCAGGATACTTTGCATTGACATGGGACATGTACTGATCCGCCAGGCACACTATCTGCACATTCATGGAGTGAAAGCTGTTTCGATTTCAGAACACCTGTTCATTTCTCCTTGGGGGGGGGGGGGCAAATGCATTATGTGTTTCATCAATAGCCCCAATAATGTTGGGGATATGTCCCATTGCATAGAAATCAGCTTTCACTGTGGCCAAATCCTCCACCTAGGGGAAAACGATATAGCTGTGCATGTGTTTAATCAGGGCAGACAACAGTCTGGTCAGCACTATTGAGAACATTGGCTGAGACATTCCTGCTGCCAAGCCCACTGTCACTTGGAAGGAGCCAGTTGCCAGGAAATGGAGCACGGATAGGACTTGAGGACAAGAGGGGGGATCCCGGTGGGCTGACGGATAGCAGATATCAGGTCAGTTTCCAATTGGGCACACAGCTCTGTGATTGTGGCCCTGTCCTGTCTATAGGTGAGGATAATGTGCCTGTCCTCCATTGTTGCCAAGTCCACCAGGGGCCTGTATATGGTGGATGTCTCCATCTCCTATTCATCCGCAGAGGTTGCAATCTAGGGGGGAAACGGTGAGCAGCTGGTCAGCATTCCATATTTCCAAACACTACACTGCATTGCATGTTATGACTGTAACAGTATATTGTTGGATAGGCCCAAATGGTGCATATGTGTACTGTGACACAGTTAAGTGCCATGGCCTGCCCCTCCTGAAATGGCATCTGCCCGTCCTTTATGGAGGGACATGTGGAAATAAGGTAATTCCGCTGACATTGTGCGCCGTTGTGGGAGGTGGTGCAACTCCTAATTGGATACCATTGGGCCCCATGGGTTACAGTGGCCAATGGTAATGCATACTGGCGGTGACGGTACACACCGCCGCAGACGTGACCGCCATTTTCTATCTGTTCACTCACTTGCTACTTGACCTTCAACAGGAGATGACTTACACTGCAAGTGCTGGTGTGACCTGTGTCTGGAACCGACCATGGCTCGTGTCACTGGGGAAAGGGCCCCTACCTGCACTGCTGCGGAGTTGGAGAGACTGGTGGTGTGGGGGAGGTTGGTGGAAGGGACCTGGGCAGCGTGCTGCATGTATGGTGGGCAATGTCTGTGTGTAAGGGGATGTGAGGGCTATGGTGGGCCATGGGTGTAACAGGTAGGATGGTCTGACCGATACATTTTCCTATGTGTATTTCTCTGCAGGTCAGCGCCCATCAAAAAAGGGTATATTGCGTGCAATTGCCAAGGATGTGCGGACCCTGGGGGTCTAAGGCAGGCGGAGCACCCACTGTCACAAACGGTGTGAGGACCTAAGATGCTGGACACGGAGGACGGCGGAGGCCCAGCTGGGGATGGTCTCACATCGAGGAAGGGAAGGGGTGCGTGTCAAACCATGACCCCCCTAATGGGTGCATACTGGCGGTGGCCTTTCCGCAGCTGGAGGGCCGCTTGGGGGCATCACAGCAGCCACAAGGGGGTGAGTACAGTGCCCCAATATACTACTTGCACGTGGTGGGGTGGCATCTGGGTGGGAGATGTGGGCCTGTGGGTGCCCCTAGGCCAAGCCAGAAAGAGCAGGGTAGGTCCCATGTTGGGCAGGGTACGATGTAAACCTCCTCCAACCAAGGTATTAGGCATCCACTACTGGGCAGGGGTCTGTGGGTCTCAGGTATGCTGCAATTGGCATTAGGTAGCCCTGTCCATGGGCTGGTGACTAGCATTGTGACTGTTAGTGCATTGCCTAGTGCATATGTCTGTTCCCTGTGTGTGCGTGTGTGCCTTGTACCCCAACGATGGTGTTCTTGCCACCATTGACCAAGGGTATCCTTTGTCTCTCCCCCCCTTTTTGTTTTGTCACCCTGTCCTTATTAGCATCATCTGGCGGAGGAGCAGAGCCACCGGCCACGGGGAGAGCTGCATCCCACAGTGCCCAGGAGGCTGAATCCACCGACGATCAGGGCACCAGTTGGACAGAGGGCAAGGAGAGAACCACAGCAGAGACTGAAGGGGACAGTTCTGACAGTGATACCTCCTCTGATGGAAGCTCCTTGGTAGTGGCGGACATCTCTGTGCCCACCCCAACTACAGGTACAGCCGCCACCCCGTACCAGTACTGACCTCTCAGAAGCCACTCAGCGAGTTTCCTGTGCTTGCTAGCCCAGGAGGGTGGGCATCTCCTTCGCCCCAGGCACCTCAGGCCCTGCCTCAGTTTGCACTGCTGCCCTGACTGAGGAGGCTATTGACCTCCTGGGATCCATCTCTGTTGGGCAGGCAACCATTGTGAATGCCATCCAGGGTCTGACAGCCCATTAGCAACAAACAAATGCATTCCTGGAGGGCATTCACTCTGGCATGGCGGCCCAACAGAGATCAATCCAGGCTCTGGCCTCCTCCCTGATGGCAGCCATTGTCCCTGTTTTCAGCCTCCCCCTCAGACTTCCTTTACCCAATCCCATTCCCCTCTACCCCAACCTATCCCAAGCACACAGGCAGACCAGCATGCACCCAGGACAACACACAGGATTGGTTCAGGCAAACACAAGCACCACACATCATCCCACAGGCACTCACACAAGCACTCACACAAACACCATCCAGATGCAGACATACCAACATCCACTGCCTCCACTGTGTCCCCCTTCTCCTCATCATCCACCTCCCTCCCATTAGTGTCTACACTCACACCTGCATGCACTACATCCTCATCCACTACCACCATCACATTTATCACTACATGCCCCTCACTGGCAGTCACCACCCATACAGACATGTACACGTCCCCTGTGTCTGTGCCCCCTTCTCCCAAAGTACACAAACGCAAGCACTCAGACACCCAACAGCCATTCACCTCACAACAGCATCCAACCCATGCACCTCTACTCAAACACAACAGACAGACACCTCCTACAACCACTTCCTCTTCCTCCACTCTCAAACCTTCACCCTATTCCCGCCCTAATGTCCCTAAAAAGCTTTTCCTCTCCACCGTTGGCCTCTTCCTTACCACTCCCCCCGTCCTTCTCGTTGGGCCAGGGTGGTCAGAACCCAGGCGAGCACCACAGCCACCCAGTCCACGGCCACAGTAGTGTCAACAGCTACTGCAGGTGGGAGAGGATCCCGGGCAACAGGCAGCAGCACTGAAAGGGTGTCTGCACAAGGTGCATCAAAGAAGGGCAAGGAGGCACTACCAGCTGCAACAGGAAAGGGAAAGGAGGCACCACCAGCTGCATCTAGGAAGGGCTAGGAGGCACCATCAACTGCGTCTAGGAAGGGCAAGGAGGCACCACCAGCTGCAGGAGGGAAGGGCAATCCCCGGCTGCCAAAAGGAAGGGCAAGGGGCCTGCACCAGCAGGTAGGAAGGACAGGAGGCCTGGTGCTGGGACTCATTCGGAGCCCCACCACCAACCATGGTGGTTCAGCCGTCCAAGGCTGCCGGGGATGGGCTGAAGCCTTCCCCCACCACTGCCAGCACTGCCACAAGCACCGGCGCCAGCACCCCCATCAGCACCGCCACCAGAACCACTGCCAGCAGCAGCAGCCCCAGTGGGCAGCCGTCCGAGGCTGCAGGGGATGGGCTGGAGCCTCCCCCACCACTGCCCGCACCACCACCAGCACCACTACCAGAAGCAGAAGCCCCAGTGGGCAGCCGTCCGAGGCTGCAGGGGACGGGCTGGAGCCTCCCCCCCACCACTGCCAGCACTGACACCAGCCCCGCCACTGCCACCACTGAGTAGCCGTCACCGCCGGCAGACAGTGTGTAGTCCTGCCTCCATGGGCTGTTGTGCGTCCTGGCCACTACAAATCGTGTGGGTCTGACACCCAGGTGAGAGACTGAAACCTTGCACTCCCCAAGATCTGCATCACAGGGCACATTGCCCCCTCCAGAATCAGTGGATAGGCCTTCCACTTACCCCATCCTTCCCAGGATGAAGCACACTGGGCACAAGGCCCCCTCCAGAACCAGTGGAGAAGCCATCCACTTGAGAGACTGTGGCCTTGCACTCCCCACGATCAAGCAGTGGGCAAACCACCCACTTGAGAGACTGTGGCCTTGCACTCCTCAGGATCAAGCAGTGGGCAGACCACCCACTTGAGAGACTGTAGCCTTGCACTCCCCAGGACAGCGCACAGGACATGGTGGCCCCTCCACGACCAGTGGTGTTGTACCATCTTCCGTTTGAGATGCCCTCCCTTCCAAGTACCCCTGAGGTGCCTGTGTATTTTCGACCTGATGCCCCTGCAGTGTTCTCTCCGTGTTGTTGCAGAAGTGGGGTGGGGCCTTGGCCTATGTGTTGTGGCCCTGTGGCCCTTGAGGACTGGGCAGTGCCCCTACATTTGTAAATATGTATATACCTTTGCGTTTCAATACACTTATTCATGTTATTTTATCGTATTACACTCAATTTAATCAATTCTTTTTGTCCTTGCATTATTCCTGAGGGGTACGGGCGAATTTGTAATGTTTGTGCATCTGGTTGTGTCTATGGTGTTGGGGGTGGGGGTGGGAGTGTTGCTTTTTCCTCCCCCCTCCCTTGTGTGCTAGGGGGCAGTACTCACCGTGGTCGTCTCCTCCGGTGTTGATGTTCATAATGCAGGAAAAGGTAGACGAGCAGCGGAAATATGTGCAGCTCGGGCTCCAAGGCGTGGTTTTTCCTTGAGTCTCCACCGGTGAGTCCTCTGACTTCTGTGCAGTGTTTCAGCCATGCTTTTGATCTCGTTGCTACGACCCCGGAAAAGGTGGCGGATAGGCCTGTCATAATAGTCTGGGCGGTACTTTGTCTTCCGCCTGGGTGTTGGCGGTTACCGCCATGGTGCTTGTTGATCCCGCCATGGCGGTCGGTGTGTTAAAGTGTCTGTCTGTCTGAGCGGTTTCCGCCGTGGTCATAATTCCATTTTTGTTACAGCCGGCCTGTTGGCGGTATTGCCACCGCTTTATCACCTACCGCCAGGGTTGTAATGAGGGCCTAGGTCTTCTGGGTCATTAAATCCATGACTCCAGAAGAACATACATATTCTAAAGCACTCCTAGCTGCAGGTCTATCCTCTTCAGCTGGAGTTCAAGGCACTCTTGTGGTTGTTTTAATATTGCATGTTGTGGGCTGAAAAATGTTAAATGAACAACTCAGAGACATCAAAAAGTCTCTTGGTCTTACTTTTCAGATTTTCAGCCCGTAAAATGCAATCATGAAAACAATGTTAAAAAAGGCTCACAGACCTGTTGGTTTTTTAATTAAAATGTTATTAAAAATATTTATAATAATTACCATTAGTAAAAATTTAATTTTGTGAATTACTGAAATATATTTTGATAAAAAATATTGGTGATTTTTTGTAGAAAGCTGAAAGGTCTGCTTCATATGTATTGATATAATCATTTATAATGTCTAAATTCTATGTAAGTTACTCATATTTTACTTTTAAAAAGCCATTGATACATTTGCATTGAACTTTTTATGGGGCAGTTGATGTATGTCTATTAAGTGCCAGATGGACTTATTTAGAGTTCTTTAAATGGGTTACTCCATCACAACTGTGATGAATATCCCATCTGCTGTATTACAAATTAATTGTATCTAATGGCACTTATAATATGGTGTATTGGCTATCTGTCATAGTTGTTATAGAGTCACTCATCTGCCCAACTCCATCAGGGCCAGAATATAAATGGTAGCCTCAAAAATGGCTGACAAATTATTGTAACTCTCTATTTGTATGTAGGATTTGATATGGCACAATCTACAAACAGCTTCTAAACAACATCTTAATTAGATGTGTGCTACAAATATAGGGGGTCATTACAACATTGGCGGTAAAAGCCGCTTACTGCCGCGCAGAAGACGGCCAACATACCGCCACGGCCGCGGAATTCCGCCACGGCTATTATGACCCACATCTCGGAAACGGCCGAAATTCAGACACCCACACAAGTCCGCCACACCAAAGGTCAGTGATAAACCGGCGAAAACAAAACCTCCACCGTCATGCCAACAGAAACACGCCCATGCTATTACGACCCACGAATCCACGCAGTGGTCTTTCAACCGTGGTATTCCATTGGCGGTACACACCGCGGCGCTCAAAACAAACACACATCTCCAAAAACCGCCACATTGGACTATTCGAAATACACACACCTGATACACATACAAACACCACTCCCACACACCCAACACAATATAAAACACACACCCACATCACCCACAAATCCCTACGACCAAAAAATGACCAAAAATTGGAGACGAAGGCCAGAGAGTGAGCACAGCAATAGACAACCCCACCACACAGAGGCACACGACACCATCACCCACACAACATTCATGCACAAAACACCACACACCACTACTCATCACCACACTCATCACCACATACACCACCCGACACATCACCTATACCACCCAATGGCGCGCCAAAGACACCCCGGAGGAGGAGCTCAGGGTCATGGTGGTGGAAATCGTATGGGTAGAGCCACAGCTATTTGGATCACAGGTGCAGCACACCTCTATAGCTAGGAAGATGGAGCTATGGTGAAGAATAGTCAACAGGATCAACGCAGTGGGACAACACCCAAGAAATCGGGAGGACATCAGGAAGAGGTGGAACGACCTACAGGGGAAGGTGCGTTCCGTGGTCTCCAGGCACAACATTGCGGTTCAGCGGACTGTCGGCGGACCCCCACCTCCTCCCCCACAACTAACAACATGGGAGGAGCAGGTCTTGACCATTATGCATCCTAAGGGCCTCGGAGGAGTCGGTGGAGGAATGGAGACTGGTAAGTCAAATCTTAACTATCATATCCCCCACCCTACCTGCATGCTATCACGCACTCCCAACCTCGCCCCATCCCCTATCACTCCACCTCCTCACTAATGTACTAATAACACAAACCACCCATCCCAACACCAAGCCCTGCATGACACAACAAAGCATGGACACCCATCACTAAAGCATGCCCACTGCACATACCCATAACAACCCCTAACCATCATCACACAAGCCCCATACAGGAATGCTAGCACTGGGGTACACGCTCACCTACCCATTGCACACCATGACACACACAGATGCAATAATCATGCTTTTATACCCCTGCAGGATCACTACCTAACGTCACCAGAAAGGAGGGTCCAGACATCTCTACCCCACCCGTAGAAGAGGCCCACAGTGATGACAGCCGCTCTGTCCAACTGAAACCTGATGACCAGCCTGGACCATCGTGGGACTCGGGACAGTCGGTTCCCTTCGCACAGGCACAGCCCAACACTGACCTTCCACCCTCTGGAAACACCAGTACAGCACCCACCCAGCGGGCCCATACCTCCGTACCCAGGACACGTCAATCAGCTGTGTGTCCACCACTACAGGGAACCCAGGATAACCCACCACCCCAACAAGAACAGGGACCTGGGGGCAGTGGTACTGGGCACACGGTCCAGGGAACAGAGGCACAGGAACACAGGGGAACTGGGAGGGCTGCTGTGCGACAGGGGGCGGACAGGCCAAGGGAACCCACTCTCCACGAGGCCCTCTCCTCCATCATGGGAGCATACCACCACTCCCAGGAGACAATGGCTACGGTCCTGGCCAAGTTTCAGGAGTCCCAGCGCCTGCAGGAGGAACAGTATTTGGGCTTCAGGGAGGAACTCAGAACCATCAGCTCCGCCCTGGGCACCATCGTAGGGGTGCTGAAGGACATACAGAACACCATGAGGGACACCGTGGCACTCCAAGGGGCCCCTGACACTAGCATGGACGATGAACTGCCCACCACCTCCGCCGGCGCTAGTGGACAGGACGCCCCGCCACAGGACCACCACACCAGCACCCCACCCCCTGCAGGCGGACAACCACCCCGCAAGCGGTCCCTGAGATCCAGGAACAGGACAGAGCACGATGGCAAGACCCCCGCCAAGAAATGAGACCACCCTGATTGTCATCCCACTGTCCCACTTTGTAACCCTGTCCATATTGGAACTGGCCCAGCTCCACTTCCTATGCCCATATGGGCAGTGCACCTGTGAGACTAATAGACCGGACCCTGCCATGGACATTCCTCCACCATCACCCATCACCATTTTACCACCACCTCCAATAATCAGCACTTCAATAAACACCCTTGAACCACAAAACAATCTGGAGTCAGTCTGTGATATTGAAAATGTGTATTAGCTATAACAATGACAAAATCCGTTCTCAATAGTAATGTCAACATACCTATGTCACACATCACAAGTCCATGAAGGATGCAAGCAGATGACACACGTTGGTAACCACACCTGTGAAACCGTAATGGAAATGTACAACTCAGTTACCAAATACTGCTTGAAATTGACAGACAGGATAGAGGTAGAAGTGTGAAAGTAAAAGCATTAGTAAAGAAAGTGTTCTCACCTGTGTGTCACTGGAAATATTGCTGGATGACTGAGTCCCTGTTGTCAATGTCTTCTTCCTCTGCTTCCTCCTCATCACTGTCCACAGGATCCACAGCTGCCACAACACCGTCATCTGGACCATCTTCCTGCAGAAAAGGCACCTGGCGTCGCAAAGCAAGATTGTGAAGCATGGAGCAGGCGATGATGATCTGGCACACCTTCCTTGCTGAGTAAAATAGGGAACCACCTGTCATATGGAGGCACCTGAACCTGGCCTTCAGGAGGCCGAAGGTGCGTTCGATCACCCTCCTAGTCCGCCCATGTGCCTCATTGTAGCGTTCCTCTGCCCTGGTCCTGGGATTCCTCACTGGGGTCAGTAGCCCTGACAGGTTGGGGTAATCAGAGTTCCCTAATAGCCACACACGGTGCCTCTGGAGTTTACCCATCACATAAGGGATGCTGCTATTCCGCAGGATGTAGGCGCCATGCACTGAGCCAGGGAACATAGCATTTACCTGGGAGATGTACTGGTCTGCCAAACATACCATCTGTACATTCATGGAATAATAACTCTTCGGGTTCCTGTACACCTGTTCACTCCTGTGGGGGGGGGCCAGAGCTACATGGGTCCCATCAATGGCACCGATGATGTTAGGGATATGTCCCAGGGCATAGAAGTCACCTTTAACTGTAGCCAAATCCTCCACCTGAGGGAAAACGATGTAGCTCCTCATGTGTTTCAGCAGGGCAGACAACACTCTGGACAACACGTTGGAAAACATAGGCTGGGACATCCCTGATGCCATGGTCACTGTTGTTTGAAATGACCCACTTGCTAGGAAATGGAGCACTGATAGAACCTGCACTTGAGGGGGGATTCCTGTGGGATGGCGGATTGGTGACATAAGGTCTAGCTCCAACTGGGTACACAGTTCCTGGATTGTGGCACAGTCACACCTGTAGGTGATGATTAAATGTCGCTCCTCCATTGTCAACAGGTCCTCCAGCGGTCGGTGCACCGGAGGATTCCGCCATCTCCTCACATGTCCCAGCTGACGGTGCCTAGGAAGGACAACAGCGACCACTGAGTCAAGCAATTCAGAGGTATGTACCCACAGATTCACTGAACACGAAACAAATTCCAAAAGAGTTGTCTGTATGTGTGTTGAGTCCAGGCCTCGGTATGTGTGACGCAGTTGAAAATGAAGCCTTGTGGGCCCCTGAAATGGCGGATGCCTGACCTCTAAACTGGGACAATGGGATGTGAGGTAACTGCGCTGGTGTTGTACACTGTTGCGGTAGGCGGTCGTAGACCGCGGCGCAATGCTGCATTGGTTAACATTGGACCCTATGGGTCCCAGGAGCCAATGACGAAGTGCGCCGGCGGTGATGATACGCACCGCCGCGGACGTCACCGCTGCGGACGTCACCGCCGCGGATGTGACCGCCATTTTCTATCTGTTGAATCACTCGATACCTGATCTTCGACAGGAGAGGACCTATACTTCAAGTGCTGCTGTGACCTCGGTCTGGAAGAGACAATGGCACGTGCGTCTGGGGAAAGGGCCCCTGCCTTCACTGCACAGGAGTTGGAGAAGCTCGTGGACGGGGTCCTCCCCAGTACACGCTACTCTACGGTCCTCCAGACCAACAGGTGAGTACATAGGGTGCAAGTTGTATGGGCTATGCCTGGGTGGAGAGGGCTGGATGTAAGAAGGAAGGGGGCAGAGTTCTGTGAGCATGAAGGACAGTGAATGCATGTGCCACATGGCAAGGGTAGGGATGTGGGCCACTCACTTTGACGGTGCAGTTCGTAATGACTTCTCTTCTTCCCCTGTATATGTCATGTAGGTCAGCGCCCACCAGAAGAAGGATATTTGGCGTGCCATCGCCAAGGACGTCCGCACCCTTGGGGTCCACCAGAGACGGAGCACCCACTGCCATAAAAAATGGGAGGACATTCGCCGCTGGAGCAAGAAGACGGCAGAGGCTCAGCTGGGGATGGCCTCCCAACGTGGGAGGGGTGCCCATCGCACCATGACCCCCCTGATGTTCCGGATCCTGGCGGTGGCCTACCCTGAGTTGGAAGGGCGCATGAGGGCATCACAGCAGACACAAGGGGGTGAGTACACTCTCATTCTGCTAACTTTGTGCGCAGTGGAGGTGTCTGGGTGGGGGAGGAGGGCTGTGGGTTTCCCTAGGCCAGGGCGAGTTCCGTAGGCTAGGCCCCTCCGGAATGCAGGCCATGTGGCACCCCACCCCACCTCTGTAGAGTGCCAAGTACAGGTATTCATGCCCCTGTGTCATCTATGTGTGCAGATGTCGGCCATAGCCATGTAGGCCATATCCCAGGAACTGCATCTGTAGAGGCCAAGAGCGCGTCGTAGTGCAGGGGGCTGCTGTGTCTGTATTGTCTGCCAACGGTAGTGGTAAGCCATGCACTCAACCTGTCTTTCTTCTGTCGTCCCCCTCCCCCTTTTTGTGCTCTCCCTGTTCTTTTGTGCATCAGCATCATCGGGCGGAGGTACAGTGGCACCGGAGCATGAGGGGGCTGCATCCCAAATGGCCATGGAGGGCCACACCATGGACTCTGAGTACACCAGTGGGACGGAGGGCGAGGGGAGCTTCACGGCGGTCATCGGATCAGCAAACAGCGACACGGACTCGTCCTCCGATGGGAGCTCCCTTGTGGTGGCGGCACCATCTGTGCCCCCACTTCAACAGGTACAGCCGACACCCCCATCCTGGCACCGCCCCTCCCAGGAGACCCTCAGCTTTCGGCCAGTGCCCGCTCACCCAGGAGGGTGGGCATCACCTTCGCCCCAGGCACCTCAGCCCCTGCCCCTGTCACCTCTGCTGCCCTCAGTGAGAAGGCCATTGACCTCCTCAGGTCACTCACTGTTGGGCAGTCTACCATTGTGAATGCCATCCAGGGTGTAGAAAGGGAGTTGCAACACACTAATGCATTCCTGGAGGGCATTCATTCTGGTCAGGCTGCCAGTCATCGAACCCTACAATCTCTGGCCTCAGCACTGATGGCAGCCATTGTCCCTGTGTCTAGCCTCCCCCCCCCAACTTCCTCCACCCAGACCCAATTCCCTGTACCTCAGCCTTTCCCAAGCACACCATCAGACCAGCCTGCACACACCTCAACACACAAGGGCAGCTCAGGCAAACATAGGCACCACACATCCCACAGGCACTCACACAAGCATACCCACATACAGACACAGCAACATCCACTGGCTCTACTGTGTCCCCCTCCTTGTCATCTCCCTCCTCCCTCCCAGTGTCGTCTACACTCTCGCCTGCATGTACTACCACTACAGCCACTAGGACTCGCACCAGAACACCCAGCACCACACCCCGCTCTCCTGCACTCACCACCCCCACTACCATTTACACGTCCCCTGTGTCCTCTCCCAGTGTGTCTGTGACGCCCCCTCCCAAAGCACACAAACGCGGGCACACACACACCCAACATCCAACCACCTCACGACAGCCTCCAGAACATGCACCTGCACCCAAATCACCTAAAGTTACACCTCCTACAACCACCTTCTCTTCCTCCACTCCCAGACCCCCTCCAGCTACCCGTCTCAGTGTTCGTCAGAAACTTTTCCTGAGCAACGTTGACCGCTTTCCCACCACCCCCCTCCAATTCATAGGTCCCGTAGTAGCACTTCAGCCCAAAAAAGTCCGGTACCAGTGGTGCCTGTTAGAGGTATGTGGAGTGCACCGGGCACCAGGGCAGCCAGTGTGACACGGAGCCAAAGCACAGCCAGCCCCTCCCCCCCCCCTGTGAAGCACCAGAAGTTGCCCGACGGGAGAGGGTGAAGACTCCTGCCGGCAAAGCCGCTCACAAGGGTCCCAGGGGGAGTGTTGAGTCAGCTGTGACTCCTCCCAAGGTGGGGAAGGGGCAGAAGAAAGCGCCAAAGTCTGGGAAGAGCCGCATGGCGGAGAAGGCCGCCATCATCCCCGCTGCCCAGGACACCACCGCCAGCCCGAGCGTCACAGGTCAGGAGACCACCGCCAGAGTCAGTGCCCTGGAGGGCAGCACAATCGTCACTGGTCAGGAGACCACCACCAGAGTCAGTGCCCTGGAGGGCAGTGACGAGACCACCGCCAGAGTCAGTGCCCTGGAGGGCAGCACTACCGTCACTGGTCAGGAGACCACCGCCAGAGTCAGTGCCCTGGAGGGCAGCACTATCGTCACTGGTCAGGAGACCACCGCCAGAGTCAGTGCCCTGGAGGGCAGCACAATCGTCACTGGTCAGGAGACCACCACCAGAGTCAGTGCCCAGGAGGGCCCCAGCAGCCACAGCCCCTCTGGGCAATGTGGCACCGCCATGGCACACACCGCTGCACAGGTCAGAGACAGCAAAGTCAAGCACCGCTGAATAGGGCAGAAACCCCCATGGCAAGCACCGCCGAACAGGGCAAGCACCGCTGAACAGGGCAAAGACCACCATGGCAAGCACCGCTGAACAGGGCAAGCACCGCTGAACAGGGCAAAGACCGCCATGGCAAGCACCGCTGAACAGGGGAAGCACAGCTGAACAGGGCAGAAACCGCCATGGCATGCACCGCTGAACAGGATAAACACCGCTGAACAGGGCAGAAACCCCCATGGCAAGCACCACTGATCAGGGCAAGCACCGCTGAACAGGGCAAAGACCACCATGGCAAGCACAGCTGAACAGGGCAAGCACCGCTGAACAGGGCAAAGACCGCCATGGCAAGCACCGCTGAACAGGGCAAAGACCGCCATGGTAAGCACCAGTGAACAGGGGAAGCACCGCTGAACAGGGCAAAGACCGCCATGGTAAGCACCAGTGAACAGGGGAAGCACCGCTGAACAGGGCAAGCACCGCCAACTCAAGCATCGCTAGCCCATGTGCGGCAGGGGCAGTGACGGAACTGGGACCGTCACGGGGAGAGTGATGCACTCTGGGCACCAGTCCCCCTCCAGAACCAGTGGAGAATGGCATCCACTACCTCAGTCCTTAACAGGATGAAGAACTCTGGGCACCAGTCCCCCTCCAGAACCAGTGGAGAACGGCATCCATTACCTCAGGCCTTAACAGGATGAAGCACTCTGGGCACCAGTCCCCCTCCAGAACCAGTGGAGACTGTTATCGACTTGAGAGTCTGTGGCTTTGCACGCCCCAGGATGGTCCAGTGGGCAACCCACCTACTGTAGAGACTTGAGAGACTGTGGCTTTGCACTCCCCAGGATGGTACAGTGGGCAAACCACCCACTGCAAAGACTTGTGAGACTGTGGCTTTGCACTCCCCAGAATGGTCCAGTGGGCAAACCACCCACTGTAGAGACTTGAGAGACTGTGGCTTTGCACTCCCAGGATGGTACAGTGGGCAAACCACCCACTGCAAAGACTTGTGAGACTGTGGCTTTGCACTCCCCAGGATGGTACAGTGGGCAAACCACCCACTGCAAAGACTTGTGAGACTGTGGCTTTGCACTCCCCAGAATGGTCCAGTGGGCAAACCACCCACTGTAGAGACTTGAAAGACTGTGGCTTTGCACTCCCCAGGATGGTACAGTGGGCAAACCACCCACTGCAAAGACTTGTGAGACTGTGGCTTTGCACTCCCCAGGATGGTACAGTGGGCAAACCACCCACTGCAAAGACTTGTGAGACTGTGGCTTTGCACTCCCCAGAATGGTCCAGTGGGCAAACCACCCACTGTAGAGACTTGAGAGACTGTGGCTTTGCACTCCCCAGGATACATCAATGGGCATGGAGCCCCGTCGTGGATCTGGCGTGGTGCTGTCATCCGGCTGAAGTGCCCCCCTTCCCTTACCCTTGAGGTGCCTGTTGTATTTCTATCTGATGCCCCTGCAGTGTTCTCCCCGTTTCTGGACAGGTATCGTGTGTGGGCCTCGCCCATGCATTTTGGGCCCAGTGGTCCACGGACATTGGATGGTGCATACCTGCACTACTGATCGTGATGTATATAATTTGCCATTTGTATATATTAGCTTACTGTATTGTGATACATTACAATGGTTGTACTCATTTCCTTTTGTCTTTGCATTCTTCTGGGGGGGTTGGGGGTTGTTACTGTGATGTTTGGAAATGCATTGGTGTGTGTGTTGTAGTGTGCGAGGGTCGCGGTGTGGGTGGGGGTGTTGCGTGTGTGTGTCCCCGACTTTTGCCTCCCCCCTCCCCTATGTCGTAGGTGCAGTACTCACCGTTGTCTTCGGCGCCGCCGTTGCTGATGTTCGTTGAGGAGCAGGAACACTATCGCAGGGAGTATTTAGAGTTCCGGCTCCATGGTGCCCTCTTTCCTCGTGGAGTGTGTTAAGGTGAGCGTTTTCCCATTGAAATGGCTATTTCTGCCGTGTTTTTATCCACGGTGAATCTGCCCCAGAAAATATGGCGGATTGGGCTGTTGTAATACTGTGGGCGGTACTTTGTCTTCCGCCTGTCTGTTGGCGGTGACCGCCGCGCTGTTTGTCTGTACTGCCGTGGCAGTCTGAGTGTTAAAGTGGCTGTCTATGTTGGCGGTTTCCGCCATGGTCATAATTCCCTTTTTTTTCCGCTGGCCTGTTTGCGGTCTTACCGCCGCTTTAACACCGTCCACCAGGGTTGTAATGACCCCATAGTCCTCAACGGCAATGCAGTTTTGTTTGGATTATTTTGGAAGCTGTTTAGGAATAGACAAAAATTTAGGGAAAACTAGGTAAGAGTGTATTGAAGGAGAAGATCATTCAAAATGTAAATATGGCTTCCAAAATTATGTGGCAATAAATGTGGGTCAATGGGATAGCTACGTGGTGGCTTGGGAAGTAGTATTTGTGGAGATGTGAGTGAAGCGAATGCTGAGAGAATGTATTGGGAACACAATGCTGATTGAAGTAGCTGGTTTTTCACTGGGAGTGACCTTTAAGTGATTGGGCTTACGTGGGTTTTAGAGGACACGGTATCCTGATAGTTTAGTTGATTGCTTCCTACAACCATCACTGGACAGGCAGGATTCCTTGGGGAGTGGAGAGTCCTTCTTTTGTAATATACCACTCCAGCACCTGCGACCTCCTGCTGACGGAGAACTCATCACTCTCCTAAATCTGGAAGCAACTGTATGTATCTGTAGTCCGATTTAAATATGGGACTAAGGGCCAGATGTAGCAAACAAAAAATTTGCGACTCGCATTTTGCGAGTTGATGCGACTCGCAAAATGCGAGTCGCAAATTGGAATGCAGGCAAAAAAAACGTGCCGAAATAGCGACTCGCACCCGGACTCGCAACGCAGTGTGCGAATCCGCCGATTGCGAGGTCGCTTTTTGCGAGTGTGCAAAAAACGAACTCGCAATTAGCGAGTAGATGTCGCAAATTGCGATTAACTTGTAAATTGATTACAGGTGCAGCAGAACACTCCACAAACCACTCCAGAACACTCTGGAAACACTTCCTGGCACATGATGATGACATCACAGCCAGGAAGTTTACTAATACACCTGGGAGGAGGGAGGACCACACCCTTTTATAATTGCCGAACTACACACAGGTCAAACAGCAGCTGCCATGGAGGGAACACCAAGGAAGAGGAAGATGAAATTCTCTGAGAGGGAGCTGGAGGTGCTGACAGACGAATGCTGTCAGCACTATGATGACTTGTTTGGTAAACCAGCCCTCAATGTTCCTGAAGCCACCAAGAAACAGCTGTGGCAGGACATACAGGACAAGATAAATTTCCTGGGGGTGAGCCATAGGACCATAGACGACATAAAGAAAAGGTGGTATGACCTCCGCTCCCGGACCAAGGAGAGGGTGGCTGAAAGGCTCCGGGAGATGAGAGGCACAGGAGGGGGACCATCGTCTGTGCCACCACCCACACCCCTGGAAGAAAGGGTGGAGGAAACCTTGGAGCAGGAGGCAGTGTCTGGATTTGGGGACCTGGACACCTCAGAGCCCAGCACATCAACCGGTGAGTACCATGTGATATGCCTGTACCCCTATCAATGCCATACCCCCACCCACCATGTACACAGGGGCATGCACAACCAAGATAGCTCCATTTCAGGGTAGCAAATGCCAGAATAATGCATTATGGGAAATGTAGTCAAGTAGGCAGTTCATAGGCAAATGTTTATTATGAAGTGTGCAATAGATAGTAGACACTGACAGTCTGTTCCCCATGTCCCACAGGTCTCCAAAAAGACACCACCACTACTCCAAGCAGCCAGCCCCATTAGGACACCTCAGGACACGCCAGCACCCCCACCTGCACGGTCAACAGCATCCCTGCAGTAGCCACACCTGCTGCAACAATATCACAAGAGGCTGCCCCAGCAACAGGCAGGGATGAGACAGGGGAAAGCACAGGGCAGCCACCGCTGAGCAGGCGTCGCAGGTCCATTACATCAGGGCTGCAGTCTGCATCCGGGCTACTTCCTCCCAGCACCAGTGAGGCACATCTGCTGCATGGTCAGCGCCTACAAAATCGAATTTTAGGGAGGATTAGTGGTGTGCTGCACCGCTTCGTGCGCAATAACCATGCCAGCATGCAGCACCTGAACTCAAGGATGGACATGATCTGCAATAACACTGGGGATCTTGCCCTTGCCATGAGGGAACTGGTGGGAGGACTACTGGCCCAGGCCGAGGGTGGGCAGCGCAGGGAACGTCAGCTCCTGCACAGACTGGACACGATGGCCACATCCATCGGCAGGCTCGCCATGAACACCACAGACCTGTCGAGGAGGACAGTTGGGCTGCAGGTGTAAATGGGCCATTTTGCTGGGGATGTGGCAAGGGGCCTGGGATGTCTGGCCCACATCATAGACATGATAGAGACACGGAATATGTCGAGGGGCACAGGGGAAACACCCCAGGACAGTGAGGAGGGCTCGACAGTGAGCAGTGTCTCTGTCACTGATAGCAGTGTGCTCAGGAGTAGCAGGCAGAGCACCACGGAAGCACCAGGGAGCAGCCAGGCTGGCAGGAGGGGCAGAAGGTCTTAGAGATCACCCTGGACCATAAGAAGTGGCACATGACGTCAATGTGCCACATGCCTGGTTTGCATTTTCATGCCCATGGACATTCAGTACTTGTAAATAGTTTCATTAATGCACTAATAAAACAGTTATTTTTGTTCCACTTAACAAATGGAGTTTTTGGTCAATAGGTGAGTATGGTTGGAGTTGGCACGTACCTTCCAAAATATTGTGTTGCGATGTGTTCCCGTCTCAATCTGCCTTGATTAGCTATACTCCTATCCCCATGATGGCGATGTGGTTGTTCTTGCTCTTCATCATCAAGATCTGGGTCTGGGGGGGTGAGAGGTAGCCCACGTCGGGTGGCTATGTTGTGGAGGATGGCGCATGCGACCACAATTTTGAATGCGGTAATGGGGGTATATTGGAGGGCACCTCCACTGCGGTGGAGGCATCTGAATCTTGCTTTCAGGAGTCCGAAGGTGCGCTCTATGAGGTTCCTGGTCCTCTTATGTGCATTGTTGTATTGCCTCTCTGAATCATTGCTGGGTGATAAAAACGGAGTCATGATCCAAGGCCTAAGAGCATATGCACTGTCACCTGTTGGCCACAAAAAGAACACTGTTAGGAAGGCCTGATTGTCGTGCAAAGTGACCTGTGTGTATGTCTGCAAGTGTCTGTAGCTCTACCTAGGAGGTAACCGTCTCCGAATTCCCCACGTTCCAGGCGTTGATGTATTCCACTATGCCTAAACATGTATGAGTCATGGGTACTGCCTGGAAACTTAGCTACAATGTCCGTGATGACACAATGGGAGTCACAAACAACCTGAATATTGAGTGAGTGGGTACACTTTCTGTTGCGGAAAAGGTGTTCTAGATTTGCAGGGGGGCATATTTGAATGTGTGTCCCATCTACACACCCTATGACATGGGGAAAGTGGGCAATGCGGTAAAAGTCCAGCTTGGTGCTGTTCATTTCTGCCTCATTCCTTGGTAGGTATATAAAGTGAGACATGTGTGTGAGCAAGGCATCTAGGAAGGCCCTGAGGAACCTTGACACTGCACTTTGGGATACCCCACCTGCCACAGCAATGACCCCCTGATAGCTCCCTGAGGCCAAGAGGTGCAGTGAGCATAGCACTTGCACATGCGTAGGGATGGCGCAGCCACGCAGGGTCTGGTCTTCTAGCTGTGGTTTGAGTAAATCAATTAATTCTAGGATGGCTGCGCTGCTAAGGCGGTATTTATCGTATATCTCATCCTCAGTTTGCTGAAAAAGAGTCTGCCTTGTTCTATATATCTTCTCCTGTCTGTGGCCCCTCCTCCTCCTCTGTTGGGCTGCGTGGACTCTCCTTCTCACTGCTATCAGGTATATCTCCGCCATCTTGGTGAACCCAGATGCCTTCTGGGGCTCCTTTTATACTTTGGTAATGGTTACCACCTGCTCTGAGTTAGTGGTAAATGGGGCGTGCAAACTGGGCTTTTTGCGACTAGTTGCAATTCGCGAGTTGCAATTGCATAAGGTTTGCGACTCGCAAATTGCGAATTGCTATTTGTGGTCGCAAAATGGGGTCGCAACTGATGCGACTCGCAAACAGGTCCCATCGCTTTCTGCAAGTCGGAAATGGGCTTTTTGCATCGCATTTCTGATTTTGCACTGTCGCAAATAGCGAATCGGCCCATTTGCGAATCGCAAACCTTTGCTACATCTGGCCCTAAGGAGAGTGTTCATTTTGGGAACATTAGGTTTGTGTTCCAATAAAAGTTTGATAACTTTTATGAGAGTTGTTGAAGTGTGGAGTAAATTGTAATCCATTTCAGATGATGTGTTAAAAAAAAAAACAGTCCATTAAGAATCACATCATGAGACAGACTGTATTGTGTTGCATTACTGTAATGAGCACTTTTTGCTTAGGGAATGCCAACTCTATAATAGCAATACTAAGGTTTAACCTGCATATCTACTTTAAGAGCAAAATATTTTGGATAATATTTAAGTGTATCTTTTCCATGCAATGGTTTGATACAATTATTAATTGCCATATTTTAAATTATAAAAGTTATATTTCAACTGATTGCTATAAACTTTGAACTTGAATTTGCTAGCCATTCCCAATTTCAGACGTTAATGAAATGTGGGTGCATTGTTCTGGTTTCAGTCCAAATTGCCTGAAGCTTATCTCTTAGAATCAGGGCGTAAGTTTTTTTGAAAACTTTAAAACAACTAATTAATGTACTGTTTGCACAGGTATGCTCTAATGTGCTTCAATGATATTAGCTACTACAGTTCATCTGTTTGATAAATATATATTATCTACTTACTAATGAGTAGAGCAGCAGTGTTTACTGGAAGGCATGCTGTAATATTATTCATTTAGATACCATGTCTTTCCACTTAGTTTAGTCAATGTTAGAGAAATTACTTTCTTTTTCTTTTTCTAACACAGCCTTGGGAGCATTGGCAATCATATAGCTCGATTTCTTATTCCTATTGAAGAATGAGAGCCACAAATGTTGAGATCTTCTTGAATATAGGACTTCCTTGTCAGAAAATACTTTGCTTGCAAATCATTCTCAGGACTAGGGCCACTTCCAAAGTTGATCTGGCTACTCCCCAACAAGTTCCTAACAAAAAAGCAACACTTCTTGCTTAGCCATATGACTGATCTGTCCACTGGGGTTTCTATGCTTAAAAGAGCTGAAAAAGCAAGCCATGTTTCTAAGTTGTCTCAACAGCTTTGAAAATGGGTGGGTGTACATTTTACAGTTTGTGTTAGGGAGTCACTGTAGGAAATTGTGCTGACCCTTCTCGACTATTTGGATCAAAACATTTTTCAGGAACCCGACAGCACATCCTTGGCACCTATTATAGCATACTGTAAGTTGCAATGTTTTCACTTCATGACATTTATTTTGTTTCTAATTGCCAGAGTAGTAATGGTATTCTACACCAATTGGTGGTATTCTCTCTCCAATAGAACACATGCTTCCATCAATGTAACTTTGAATTCCTCAACATCAAGCACCTGTGAAACCTCTGAAAACATGAGCTCAAGGAACTTGTAGCAGCCACATGAGAAGTGATTGAAAGAGCAATGAAGGTAATATTCCTAGGAACACTCCTGGCCTGATTTAGAGTTTGTCAGATTTGATACAGCAGATGGGATGTTCATCATGTTTGTGATAGATTATACCATCCACAATCCTCTAAATATGGCTCTGAGACTGTTTCATATAGGTTTGGTATTTCCCACTCAAAGCTATGCTGAAATCTTTTATTGTTTAAATACTTATTTTCACTTTTTGACATTGTGAAGGGTACTTTCACATTACAGTGGGGTTAAATTGTGCTCTGGAATACACCACTACTGTTTGGACAATATGATTATGCATATCGCAATGAGTTTGAGAGGGAGCAGTATAAACAAAACTCATAATATACTCTGTCACTTCTGTTTAATGTCACCTTTTTAGATTGGGGCTATGAAGGAATTCAATGGTAAATTAGAGAGTAATACTGAACCAGGGACTATCAGTAATTCTAATTGGCAGTATTGCCACAGGTCTACAAATGAATTTCCTATTGACAGCTAAAGAATGGGTAATCATAAATAACAAGTGGTGCTAAAGTAAATTTTTCAATAAGTACTCTTGGGCTTACCCCTATCCATGCCAGAATCTTGGTAATTTAGATATCAGTACTTTGTACCATAACACTGATAAAAATAGAGTTGTAGAAGCCATCATATCTTTATGTGTTTTGGATGTTCAGACTTTTAACTTAAAATCCAACTTCATCATTAGTCAGGATTTAAAATTAGGATTCCAGAGACACTAAGCATGAAGTGGTTACCTATTCTCATTTGGAAATTGCACTTATACATGTAACAAGGTAACTCCAGTGTTATCCTATGGGAGACGTAGGCCTTGATGTAGAAAAAATCAAATGTAGGAGTTTCTCATTACCAGGACATGTAAACCTTAAAAGTACATGTTCTACTTTTAATTACATGGCACCCTGCCCTGTGGGCTGTCCAGTGCCTACATTAGTTGTTATTTTTTCCAGGTCAAAATGACAGTTATAACTGGGCACACACAGGGGCTCAAATAGCAGGCCTGAGATGTGTTTAAAGTGCTACTTAAGTAGGTGGCACAATCAGTGCTGCAGGCCAACTAGTAACATTTACTTAACAGGTCCTGGGCACAGGTAGTGCCATTTTACTAGGGACTTACAAGTAATATACATATGCCAATTGGGTGTAAGCCACTGCTACCATGTTTTAAGGAGAGAGCACATGCACTTTAGCACTGGAAATCAGTGGTACAGTGCAGAGAGCCTTAAGGCCAACAAAAACAAATTCAGCAAAAATAGAGGAGTGAAGGCAAAAAGTCAGGGAATTGACCCTCTAGAAAGAGTCAAGTCCAACCTCATCCAATACAGTATTGAGATGTTACTTATAAATATTTTGTATATTTTTGGAAGCCTGCTTGAATGAAAACATTCTAGTGTCTTGCATGATTTGGAATGGAACATATCTGGCACCTGGCAGCTCTGCATCAATGTGATGTAATCGCTAGATTAGAATGTAATAAAAGAATGTTAGCGTTCTCAGGTACACACAGAGGAATAAAGACCTGTGGTTTACAGGTCTGTGTGTGGCCTAGTTATTAGTGATTACCAGGCTGGGAAGACACCATGGCCCTCATTACAACCCTGGTGGTGGGTGATAAAGTGGCGGCAATACCAACAATAGACTGGTGGTAACTACTGCCAAATTATGACCATGGAGGACATATCTCTGAAAGACAACCAATGTACACACCAACCACCAAGGGGGAAACAACAGTCACCACGGAGGTAGCCGCCTACAGCCAGGTGGAAGACAAAGATCCGCCCACCATATTATGACATTACAATCCACCACCTTTTCCGGGGAGGTACCAACGCCATCAAAAGCCTGGCAGAAACAGAGCACAAAAGTCAAAGGACTCACCATTGGAGACACAGGGAAGAACCACGCCACCATGGAACCCGAACTGCATGTATTCCCGATGATCTTCTACGTTATGCTCTACCTGGAACACAAACGCCAGAGAAGATGACAACGGTGAGTACAGCTGGCTAGCACAGAAGGGAGGGTGGGAGGAAAAAAGTGTAACAAACACACGCACAACACACACCCGACACACACACGCCATACACGCAACCAAATGTATTACAAAAACTATTTGACCCTGAAAAACTGCAGAATAATGCAAGGACAACAGGAATTGATGAAAGTGATTGTAATCAGTCCAACAATAAAATCAAGAATCCGATTTGGCCATGAAACAGATATGTACACTTGTACGAAAAAAGGGACAGTTCCCAGTCCGTAGTTCAAAGGGCTCAAATGGCTACAGGGCACAGTCCAAAGCCCCACTCGAATCCTGCACCAATCTGGATAGAACACTACAGGGGCATCATTTGTCAAATAGGCAGGCACCGCAGGGGGAGGGGAGCACCTCAGCCAGATGAGGCAACAAGCCCACTGGTTCTGGAGGGGGCAACATGCCCTGTGATTTGTCCTGTGGAGTGCAAGGCCACTGTCTCTCAAGTGGGTGTCTTGCCCACTGGTTTGGAAGGGGGCAACATGCCCTATGCTTTGTCCTGGGGAGTGCAAGGTCACAGTCTCTCAAGTGGGTGTCTTGCCCACTGGTTCTGGAGGTGGCAGGCTGCAAAGTAGCCCCTGGGGGCTGGACTACATGGCATCCTCCGGCGGTGACTGCTGCACTGTGGTGGTGGATGTGGAAGGCTCCTGGTCAGCCCATGCACTCTCTGATGGTTGCACTGTGGTGGTGGTTGTGGGAGGTTCCTGGTCAGCCCCTGCACTCTCTGATGGCTGCACTGTGGTGGTTGTTGTGGGAGGCTCCTGGTCAGCCCCTGCACTCTCTTATGGCTGCACAAACAAGGCTGGCAGTGGGGGCCCTGTGACAGCTGCTGGTGGTGGTGGTGTTTGGCTGACAGCTTCCGCTGGTGTGGATTACCTCGTCTCCTCCTGGTCATGGGTTGGGGATCCCTTACCTTTCCTGGCAGGGGTGGATGGGCTCTTCCCCCCTCTGCCTGGTGGTGCAGGCTCCTTCACCTTCTTTCCAGCTGGTGCAGGATCCTTCCCCTTATTTCCAGCTGGTGCAGGCTCCTTCCCCTTCTTTCCAGCTGGTGCAGGCTCCTTCCCCTTCAGTACTGTTGGTCTTGAATCCCTACCACCATGAGTAGGTGGTGCCACCACTGGTCCCGTGGACTGTTTGGCTTAGGTGCTGGGCTGAGTCCTTGCTGTGCTGCCCATACGTGCAGGACGGGGGGAGGAGTAGGAAAGAGGTCAATTGTGAAAAGGAAAAGCTTTTTAGGGACATTGGGGTGGGAGGAGTAATGGGACTGGAGGATGAGGGAGTGGTTGTTTGAGCTGTTCGTCCGCTGGATTTGGGTGCAGGTACATGGGCTGTGTGCTGTTGTGAGGTGGATGGCTGTTGGGTGTCTGAGTGCCTGCATTTGTGTCCTTTAGGAGGGGGACAGATACGGTGGGAGAGGACATGGGGGACGCATGCATGGATGTTGTGGAGGTGTCTGCCAGTGAGGTGTGTGTTCTGCTTGGTGTGTTAGATATTGATGTAGTGCATGCAGGTGTGAGTGTACACGTAAATGGGTGGGAGGTGGAGGAGGAGGATGGGGAGACAGGGGAGACAGTGGATGTTGTTGTGTCTGCAACTGAATGGTATTCGTGTGAGTGCCTGTGGGATGAAGTGTGGTGCTTGTGTTTGCCTGTGCCACTCTTGTGTGTTGTCTTGCTGTTTGCTTGGGATGGGTTAGGGCTGAGGAGTATGGGACTGGGAAGTGGAAGTTGGAGGGAGGATGGCTGAAACAGGGACAATGGCTTCCTTCAGACCGGAGGCCAGTGCCTGAATCGATCTCTGTGGGGCTGCCAGTCTCCCGTGAAGGCCCTCCAGGAATGCATTGCATTGCATTGCTGCATCTGGGCTGCCAGCCCCTGGATGGTATTCACAATGGTTGATTGCCCTACAGAGATGGATCTCAGGAGGTCAATAGCCTCCTTACTCAGGGCAGCAGGGCTCACTGGGTCAGGGCCTGAGGTGCCTCGGGTGAAGGAGATGCTTACCCTCCTGGGTGAGCGGGCATGGGCAATGCACTGAGGGGCTACTGGGAGGGTGGTGCTGGTACGGGGAGTGGTGGTTGTACCCGTGACTGGAGTGGTCACAGAGTTGTTTGCCACCACCAGGTAGCTCCCATCAGAGTAGGTATCAGAGTCTGTGTTGTCCCCTTCAGTTTTTGCCGTGGTGCTCCCCTCTCTGTCCCACTGGTGCCTTCAGCATCAGTGGACTCTGCCTCCAGGGTCCTGTGGGTTGCAGCTTCCTCTGTCTCCGCTGCCTCTGCTCCTCCTCCAGATGATGGTAATGCACATAAGGATAGGATGACAAAACAAGAAAGGCGGGGAGAGAGAGACAAAAGATACACTGGGTCAATGACTGCACCAACACCACCGTTGGCGTACACAGCACCCTCACACACAGGGAACAGGCCTATGCACTATGCATGGAACTACCAGTGAAATGGCTAACACCAAGGAATGAGGAGGGGCACACACCACCAAATGGGACTCACGCAGCCCTGCCCAGAAGTGAATTCTAACAAGCTAGGTAAGCAGTATTTCACATTCTAACCCTTAGCCACCAGAGGACCTTCACTGCTATGTGTGGCCTGGCCTAGGGGCACCCACTGAAACACAACCACCACCCGGATACCACCCCACGAACAGTAAGTTGTAATGATAGCCACTGTACTCACCGCCTTGTGGCCGCTGTGATGCCCTTAAGCGCCCATCCAGCTCAGGGTAGGCCACTGCCAGTATGCAGGCCATCAGGGGGGTCAGGGTCCGATGGGCACCCCTTCCTCGTTGGGAGGCCATCCCTAGCTAGGCCTCCGTGGTCTTCCGTGCCCAGCATCTCAGGGCCTCCCACTGTTTGCGACAGTGGGTGCTCCGCCTGCCATAAACCCCCAGGGTCCGCACCTCCTTGGCGATGGCACACCATATTTCCTTCTTTTGATGGGAGCTGACCTGCAGAGGCAATAAAGACAAGAGAACAACATTAGACAAACAGTCCAGCCTGTTACACAAATGGCCCACCATACCCGTTTCCATCACCATTGGCACACACATAGCCCAGCCCACAACATGTACACCGTCAAGTGGACATCCACACACCCACTTTACACGAGGTCTTCACACACAACTTCATGCCTTCATGCCACATGCATCGTGCCCACAATGTACTTACCTGTTGGTCTGGAGGCCCATACAGCAGTCCGTACTGTGGTAGGACCCCATCCACCAGTCGCTCCAATTTCTCCAAAGTGAAGACTGGGGCCCTTTCCACAGTCACATGGGCCATGGAAGGTTCCAAATACAGGTCACAGCAGCACATGCAGTGTAGGTCCTCTCCTATGGAAGGTGTATACTGTCACCACCGTCATAGATCTCCATTGGCCACTGTACCCCATAGGGTCCAATATTAACCAATGAGGAATTGCACTGCGGTTCACGACCGCGTACCGCCATGGTGCACAACCTCACTTCCACCTTTCCCTACACACAGGACAGGCGGTCACCATTTCAGGGGGGGTGAACAGGCCTATCGATAATTGCTGCGTCACAGTATCAATAGGCACATACTTCACAAATTATATTGTCCCATAACATGTTTGCACATTGTGGACTGCTGTTGTGGCTCCATTGTTCAGTTTGTGACAGCCTACTCACTCTTGTGTCCCTTAGATACCTACCGCTGCGGATGAATAGGAGATGGAGACATATCACCGTGTTCAGACCCCTGCTGGACATGGCTACACTGGAGGACAGGCACATAAACTCACCTATAGACTGGACAGGGCCACAATCACAGAGCTGTGTGCCCAGTTGGAACCTGACCTGAAATCAGCTATCCGCCATCCCACTGGGATCCCCCCTCTTGTGCAAGTGATATCAGTGCTCCATTTCCTGGCAACAGGTTCTTTCCAAGTGACAGTGGGCTTGGCAGCAGGAATGTCACAGCCAATGTTCTCAATGGTGCTAACAAGAGTCTTGTCTGCCCTGACAAAAAGCATGTGCAGCTACATTGCTTTCCCCCAGGTGGAGGATTTGGCCACTGTAAAGGCTGAATTTTATGCAATGGGACCTATCCCCATTATCATTGGTGTAATTGATGGAACACATATTGCGTTTGTCACCCTCCTCCGCCAGAATGAACAGGTGTTCAGGAATCGTAAGAGTTTCCACTCCATGAATGTGCAGATGGTGTGCTTGGCAGACCAGTACATCTCCCACATCAATGCTAAGTATCCTGGGTCAGAGCATGATGCCTTTGTGAAGAGGAATAGCAGCATCCCAAATGTGATGTCCCAGCTACAGAGGCACAGGGTGTGGCTAATAGGTGAGCCCTGGTTCCCACCCATTATATGTTGGTATATGCCTATGGTGTTGGCCATATAGGATAGTGTGTGGCTAAATGTTGTCCCTCAATATTTGCAGGTGACTCTGGTTACCGAAACCTATCATGGCTGCTGACCACTGTGAGGAATGCCAGGACAAGGGAAGAAGAACGTTAAAATGAGGCACATGGGCAAACCAGAAGGATCTTTGAAAGGACCTTTGGCCTCTTGAAGGCCAGGTTCAGGTGCCTCCATCTAACAGGTGGATCTCTGTGCTACTCACCCAAAAAGGTCTTCCAGATAGATGTGTCATGTTGCATGTCTCACAGCCTGGTCCTCAGACAGCATGTAACTTTTCTGCAGGAGGAGGAGGCTGGAGATGCCCCTGTGGCAGCAGTGGACCCTGAGGACAGTGAGGATGAGGAGGCAGAGGATGAGGATGTGGACAACAGAACATCAGTTATACGTCAGTACTTCCAATGACACACAGGTGAGATGGTGCAACTTCATATTTCTATGAGTATTGGTGTATTCTGTGTGGCATTGGCATGCTGACATTACCCACTTCTTTGCCTACTTACTGTTACCTATGGATATTATTTTTGCAGATGTTGGTGATATGACAACATTCTCCTGGTGTGATCACAACAGTCAGCTACAGGTCATTAATTCTATGCTCATTCTATGCACAGTTCATTTTCAATGGTTGTAGCTGTTTCATTCGATATAGATTTGCAATACATGAAATACTAGTGGTCGAGTTTTATCCAAGGGTGTTTATTGTTGTGCTAAAATATAGAGGGGTAAGTGCAATGGAATGGGGTGATGATGGAGGAAAATCCAGGGTATTGTTCCAGTCTGTTTGTAGCACAGGTACATTGTCCATGGGGACATAGGAAAGGGAGTAATGGCAGTTCAAGGTGGACAAGGTGACTGAGTGGGACACAAGGAGGACAATCAGGAGAGTCTCATTTCCTGGCAGTGGTCTTGGCAAGTGGCTCCAGCTTCTGTCTGGTTTGCAGGGAATGTTTTGTGGGGTGGTTCACCTTCTGCAGGGGGAGGGGTGCTGGTGGCCTGTTGTCCTGTGACAGGGCCTCTGGCCACTAGCGGCAGCAGAAATGGAGGGCTGTTCAGATGACTGGCTAGTGGCAAGGGCCCGCTGGTGTGCTGTTGCCTACCTCATGATGTTTGCCATGTCTGCCAGCACCCCTGCTATGGAGATCAGGGTGTTGTTAATGGGCTGCAAGTCCTCCCTGATCCCCTGATACTGTCTCTCCTGCAGCTGCCTGTTCTCATGTACGTTGTCTAGGATCTGGCCCATCGTGCCCTGGGAATGTTGGTAGGCTCCCAGGATCTAAGAGAGTGCCTCCTGGAGAGTTGGATCCCTGCTCCTGTCCTACCCCTGGCGCACAGTAGTCCTCCCAGTGTCGCTGTTGGCATGTGCCTCTATCCCCTGAACCGAATGCCCACTGCCACTGACCCCAGGTCCCTGATGGTCTTAAGGGCAAGGTGTGGCCTGGGGTCCATGTACAAGTGGGCACATTGCTGATTGACGTGTCCTGGGGACAGAGCGGTTGGTACGCTGGTGGGTGCTATGGTGTTGGATCCTGATGGGGGAGGCTCTGTGGTAGTCTGTGGCTGGGCTTGGGTGACAGGCTGTCCAATGGTCCCTGATGGGCCAGGTAGATCGCCCAGATCCTGAAGTCCAGAGTTACTGTCCTCACTGTGGGCCTCTTCTGTTGGGGGACTGGATAGTGATGGCACCTTCCCTCCAGTGACATTGGCTGGGGTACCTGTGGGATGTAAATGATATATTATGCTTCAGGTGTCTGATGTGTACTTCTGTAGCTTCCCCTCTATGGTTGTTGTTCCCCTGCAAGCTTTTGCTTGTGTATGGCGGAGTATTGTGGTTATGTTGGTTTCCCTATGCTGTGCATGCTTTAGTGATGAGTGTCCATGCAAGGCTGGGAGGGCTGTCCATGCATGGGTTCAGCATACAGGGCTTGGCATTGGGATTAGTGAGATGTGATGGTGGAGTGATGGGAGTGAGAGTCAGGGTGTGTGATGGCATGCAGGTATGGGGGGTGATAATTGTTAAGAGTACACTTACCAGTGTCCAGTCCTCCTCCAACTACGGTGAGTCCCTTAGGATGCAGTATTGCCAAGACTTGCTCCTCCCATGTTGTGAGTTGTGGGGGAGGAGGTGAGGGCCCACCGCCAGTTCTCTGGATGGCGAGCTGGTGTCTTGCTGCTATAGAACGTACCTTCCCCTGTAGGTCGTTCCACCTCTTCCTGATGTCAGACCTTGTTCTTGGATGCTGTCCCACGGCGTTGACCCTGTCCACAATTATCCGCCATAGATCCATCTGCCTTGCTATTGATTTCTGCGGCACCTGTGTTCCAAACAGATGTGGCTCTACCCTGAAGATTTCCTCCACCATGACCCTTAACTCCTCCTCAGTGAAATGGGGGTGCCTTTGTGGTGCAATGGGTGTTGTGTGATGTGTGTTGGTGAGCGTGTGTTGAGTAATGTGGTGGGGTGTGTGATGTGGAGTACGTGAGGGGTGTATGGGTATGAGTGGTGTGTATGTCTAGTTGTCCCTGTGCTGTTCGTGTCAATACCCTGGCAGTAATTGTTGTTGGTAAAGGGTTGTGGGTAATGTGGGTTTGTGTTTTATAGTGGTATTGGTGTGTGGGTGTGGTGTGTGTAGGGTGCCAGGTGTGTGTTGTTTGAATTGTCCAATGTGGTGTTGTTTTGTCTGTGGGTGTCCATTGTGAGCGCAGCAGTATGTACCGCCAATGGTTTACCGCCATTAAATGTCCGCTGTGGTGATTCGTGGGTCATAATGTGATGTGCATTGTTCAGATTGCATAACGGTGTGGGTTTTAGGACCGCCAGTTGATCTCTGACCTTTGGACTGGCGGATTTGTGTATGTGGCTGTATTCTGTCAGATTGGTGTGTGTGTGTGTCATAATATGGTGAACGGATATTCACCAGCGTGGCGGTAAGTTGGCGGCCGTCAGCATGAAGGTAAGCTCCATTTACTGCCAATGTCATAATGAGGGCCTATATCTGGAGATGAGATGGGGAATAAGTAACCTGAAGAAGAAACATCTTTCCTGGAGAGTTTGCAGTGGTCCAAGTGAACTGCTTGCGCTTGCCACATGTGCCTTCATCAAAGTGTTGAGTCAACATTTGACATATCTAGAGTCAAACCGCAACTCTAGCTGGTGTAAAGCTTGTGAATGGAAAGTGAGCTTCTCGGAAAAGCCTATGTATCGTTGGCCAAGAAGTTGCGACCAAGATCATAATTTTTTTAATGAAATAACATACTGATCAGAAGCACAGCAAGGCAGAGATCACTCAGGTGCTAGAAATGCAAATTGAAGTGTAAAAAGGGTGAAACAGATGACTTTCTGATCCTGCAGAAGACAGTCATCATGCCACAACAATCACCAAAGTGTCTCAAGGAGCTTACAGGTTGAGCTTAAAGAGCTGTCCATACCTGAAGCAGTTGCTCATCAAGCTGCCAAGTGGGGCCCAGAACAACTTTAAAGTTCTTCCAAAAGCAAAGGAATGAAGGCAACAGTTGAATCTGTGAAGCTTAGAAAAGGCAACTAAGAAAGAAAATACCTTTCCAAATAATATTAAACAGGATGCTAAGACTCACATGTCAAAAGTCTTTAAAGAGTGCTTGCACAAAAATGATAAGTCTACAGCATCAGGGAGTGAACTACTCTCAATGTCGGTAAGTTCCACATTGACCTGTAATGCTGCCACCTTCCTGAAACCACCACTACAATTTGACACTGCCAAAAAGCAAAATATTGGCAATAGGTAGAAATCCTGAAGAGAAATATGTGACGATTTCATTGATGAACTTGAAGAGACTGATAACAGGAAGTTTATCAAGTATCTCAAAGATCTTGCTGGTGATGGTGTGAAAGATGTCATAAAGAAATGCAGATAACTCACAAAGTCACATACCGTCAGATTAAGATGCATTGAGTCTTAAGTACAATCCAGTAGCAAACAATGATAATGAACAATATGTTTTCAGTCAAGAAAGTCAAAGAGTTTGTGGAACAATAAATGAATTTGAGGAAAAACTTGACACATCATCAAACACTGTAAGTTCAATGAATTTAATGATGAAGAAGCTATGCTGCTTAGAGTTATTGATGGATGCTTGTCCGATTCATTCAGATGGGAATGTTGAAAGAAACTCCTAGTCTGAAGCGGGTGTTGATGGTCGCCAGAGCTGCAGAACATGCTGAGAGGCAAGCTGCTGACATGGAGGCCAAAGGTGCCCAGAGCAAGTCAGTCATGAGTACGTAATTTAAAACAAAAGGCTGAAGGACACAAAGTGATGTCTACAATCAAAAATAAGTTATGTTTCAGATTTGGATTTGTGTTCCCACATGAAAGAAAGTGTTCCGCCCTTAGTAAGATATGCAAAGGTTGTGGTAATGAGAAACATTATGTTATGATTTGTAAAGTGAAAGAAAAAGACAAAGACAAACTGGCCACCAGAATGTTCCAGAAGCAATGTTGGGAGTGCTCCCATAAGGCCAAACTGCAACATCAGTTGTTACAAAATGAAGTTGTTCATCATTTAAATCATCCTCAAACAGTTCTAGCTCCTCAATAATAAATGAAGGTGAAGAAAGTGATTGTGCCACATCGATGTTTATCTCAGAAAAACCTGCACATGTTGGACTAAGTGCATGGAAGAAAAATGTCAGTAAATAAAAGTCTACATGCCAAAGCAACCAAATCATACTAACACTGTCTAAGGATTACATTGAAAATAAATGGATGCTCAATAAATTTCATTATTGATAGTGGGGCATCGATAAATATAAAGCCTGAAGAAAAGTACAATCGACTGTCCCCATTAGCACGGCTTATGCCATCAAAGACCAATGTATACTTTAGCTGCATCAACTCCCATGAAGAGTTGAGGTTCATTTATAGGGACAGTGAAACTGAAGAAGATGATGAAAGTACAAGCACCAATCCATCTGCTTCAAGGTACAGCAGCAAGTGGCTGCTTGCTAAATTTCAACACAGCTGCTTACATTGGACTGACTTCTGTGAATTACAACATGAATGCTCAACACAAAATAGTAAGTCAATTCACTTAATGGTTTCAATGTTTGGGAAAGTTATGGACTATGAAAGTAAAGCTGCATATTAATGAGTATGTCCATATTTTAATGAGAATCAGAGACAAGTTGCTTTTCATTTACAAGAAGCTGTTGAAAGTCAACTTGAATCATTACGTAAACATAACATTATTGAATGTTCAACTGATCCAACGTCATGGGTTTCTCCCTTAGTAATAGTGCCTAAGAAGGACTGTAAAGGAGCTGTACACATAAGCGTTGACATGCACCAGACAAATGAAGCAATTGAATGATACGACATCAAGGACTGCACATTGCTGACATGATAACGCAATTGTATGGGTCAAAGTTTTTTCTCCACTTGATTTGAATAAAGGTTATCATCAGTTGGAACTTGAAGAAAGCTCTAGGTATATTACAACCTTTTCTACACATATTGGTTAGTTTACATACAAGAGACTTAGGTGGTCATTCTGACCCTGGCGGTCTTTGACCGCCAGGGCGGAGGACCGCGGGAGCACCGCCGACAGGCCGGCGGTGCTCCAATGGGGATTCCGACCGCGGCGGTAAAGCCGCGGTCGGACCGGCACCACTGGCGGCGTCCCGCCAGTGTACCGCGGCCCCATTGAATCCTCCGCGGCGGCGCAGCTTGCAGCACCGCCGCGGGGATTCCGACCCCCCCTACCGCCATCCAGATCCCGGCGGTCGGACCGCCGAGATCCGGATGGCGGTAGGGGGGGTCGCGGGGCCCCTGGGGGCCCCTGCAGTGCCCATGCCACTGGCATGGGCATTGCAGGGGCCCCCGTAAAAGGGCCCCTACATGTATTTCACTGTCTGCTGCGCAGACAGTGAAATACGCGACGGGTGCAACTGCACCCGTCGCACAGCTTCCACTCCGCCGGCTCGATTCCGAGCCGGCTTCATCGTGGAAGCCTCTTTCCCGCTGGGCTGGCTGGCGGTCTGAAGGCGACCGCCCGCCAGCCCAGCGGGAAAGTCAGAATTACCGCCGCGGTCTTTCGACCGCGGAACGGTAACCTGACGGCGGGACTTTGGCGGGCGGCCTCCGCCGCCCGCCAAGGTCAGAATGAGGGCCTTAGGGCCCTACATATAAATGCATGTTGCGAATTGCTATTTCAGGCCATTAGTGAATGTAAAATGCCACTTGGAATGTACAAAAGGCATTTGCAGTGGTGCAAAATGAGATTCCAACCTAGTAGAAATAAAATTTTTGAAATTGCAACATACGAAATCACAAATAGGGAATTTCAAATTGCAAATCACTAACATCATGTACAACGGATTACCTCATTGTGACTAGTCGCAAAATGGCCATTTAGGAAATGCAATTACCATTGATTCAGATCAGGTGGTTACCAGTTGCAGAATATAAGAAGGCACCCACATTGCATCAGACTTTTTTCACAATGGGGGCTTTGTACGTTCTGGTGAAGAGGATCAGGATTTTGTGAGGGTCACCCTATTTGAACAGACTGAGGAAGAGATTTATGAAAGGTACAGACTCAGTAGTCTGGTAACTCTTGATTTAATTGCAGAGTTACTACCTCAGCTACAGGCCCCAACACTCAGAAGCAACGCAATCCCACTACATGTGTAGGTATGTTGCCTACACCTCTTATCTATCTTCTGGCATTTACCAGAGGGTCACAGAAGTGGCGGGGGTGTCACAAAGTTCCTTTACCAGGTTCTTTCACAGATTTCTGAACATCATGGTGAGAAACGTAATCAATATATATCTTTCCTCAATACCCCCCAATTATTGCAGAGAACCAAACTTATTTCTACAGGATAGCACGGTTCCCCAATGCCATCAGCAGAAGAATGTGTCTCCCTTATTGACCAACTGCTTCAGAAGGCCTGCTTCACGGTATCAGAGAGTAAATAAAATATTTGATCTGGAGCAGTATCCTGGAGAAGGTGAACTCCCAAGGAGTTACCCAGAGAATTTCAAGCCATGGTACAACCTGAGGGCTTGCAAGAAGGTAGCCAGCAGGATGCTGAGGGACATGGAACAGGTGGTAGACTCTCAAACACCTCCTCCCACTCCCATAGATACACTCTTCAAGGGGACCCTGGAACCAGAGAGTGTGGCAGAAGTGCCTGACATTGACACTTCCAACACTGTAGGCACAAACCAAGGTAAGTCATCTTTCCTTTACTTACCTATCATAACATAGTGGTAGCAAATCCATATACCATACATATCTTCAGGATTAACTCCATTGAGATGCTTGATCCAGCCTGGTAAGGCATCATGGGAGTTGTATTACACATCAGTTGCCTGTTGTACTGTGTGCTGATGACTGCACCAAACATATCTATACAGCATAAAGATGTCAGTACCACACTGTTAGAAATGGGGTTTCTAGTTGGTAGTTGGTTTGCACCCTGTCCAAGTAGGGACCCTTATTATTATATATAGTTGTGTATAAGTAAATTCAGAACCTAACTATAGCGTCCATGTAACCTTTGTTTTTTTTCAGTGAATTTCTAAGATTTTCCTAATTCTATTTCCTAACTATAACATCCCTGTAACCTTTGTTTCTTTCAGTGAATATATATATATATATATATATATATATATATATATAGTCAGGTATAGAAAATTTAGGCCCACCTCTCAATGTTCTTTTTCAATATTTGGTCCTTGATATTGCGTCCCATTGATATTCTGGGGGCGATATTCAGGTTGCACAGCTGCATACCTGTATGTTGTTTGATCTCCTGGCCTTGTGATCTTCTAACTAAACAATGCATGAGTAGTTCTGATATTTACACACTTCTAAATTTGAGAAAAACATGGAAGAAACCTGTGTAGATTCATTCTTTAGTGTTTTACTGGTTATGGATTATTGTTCTTGCTAATGAGTAGGCAGAAATGTAAATATTTAGTGTAATGACACCTTTCTCTCTCTGTCATTAAAAAGGACAATAGATAAAAATCAATACCATCCACAATTCTATCTTTGATGAAACTCAGAAACACAACAATGCTCAGGGCCTCATCATGAATACAACAGTCAGAAGACCATTGTACCAGCGTTGGCAGTTCAGCCTCTGCAATCTTGGTGGTCCAACTGCCAGATTATGATGCTGGTGGTCGGACAGCCAGAAGACTTTCACTGGCACCAGGATCATGGATCCTGACGTTTTGGAGGTGGTGCAAGTCATAGGAAGCAATGCATGCTGATGTCGGCACCACTGTGCTGATCATGACTTGCCTTTCCACTGGCCTTTTCATGGTGGGGTCACCACCATGAAAAGGCTGGTGGAAAGGCAGAGATGGGGCCACAGGGGGGCCCATGCACTGCCCATGCTCATGTCATGGCCAGTGTAGGGGCCCTCCTCTCAGCACACTCAGAATTCGCACTGCCTGCCATAGTAGACACTGCTCATTCCAAGTGCGCTGCCTGCGCAGACTGTCAGCGGCATTAGCCTTGGCTTTCCCTGAGAGCCAAAGCCAATTCCGCTGCACTATTTCCGCTGGCTAGCCTGGCAAGGAGATCATAATACGGCGGTAGGGAGGCGGCCAGCTTGGCAGCCACCTGCCTACTACCGTATTGGTGGTCTGGTGGTCAGACCGCCAGGATCGTAATGAGCCCCTTACACTTCACAAATTCAGAAGGCATAAAGATGTAAGCGGCACATTTAGGTTTAAGCTCTGTTAGTAGTCCACACAGTAAAGTGTTCATCAAAATGGTTTCCACACCACAGATGCAAACAATAATGCACTACTGAGTTTGATTGACTGATATTTTTTGCAGTTTATGTACTGCACTTCTGTCTGTTCCTGGTGCTGAAAGGTCAGCTGGAGGTAAGATGGCCTGATAAGTGAAAAATAGTTGTATACGTAATGTACATAAAAGTTGAAGGTTGTGAGGAGAATAGTCAAGGAAAACTTAACCTGTTGCACATTTAGTTGAGAAAGCCCAGTCAGAATGTGTACCGGACTGAAAGACCACCCTGTAGACCCCGGCCAGCGACTTGAAAAGAATCCTTTCCAACAATGGAATATATTACATTTTAGAGAGGCAGGATATGATAGAAGAGACATGAAGAAATCCTAAAATGAGATGCACCAAAGTACTTTGAACAGTTTAGAGTTGAAAAGTAACACCTTTAGCAAGGCCTACAATGAGGGTGTTGCCATAACTGAAGAGATGGAAGTTTGCATAACAAGTCTTTTCCCCTCTGCATTAGGAAAAGATAACATTTTTCCTAAAGTATTTAGTAGAATAACACAGATGGAGACCACCTTGTTGACTTGTGGAGTTATAAAAAAATACCTTCTAAATATTTTCATTTGCAAGTGGGAGAAGTGAGATGTCCCAATGCAGATGGCCATTCCATATCTATAATAAAGTGAGAGGGACACCAAGATAATAACCTCAGTTTTGTCAGAGTTTAAGGATATCGTTAGCCAGCAAAGATGGCATTATAACCATGTTTTTTTAAAATTATTCAAGTGTTCTTTTCAGAATAATTATCATTAGCATTAAATAATGTTGACTAGGTGGTGTCTCTTGGAGCAAACCACAGAATAATAAGCAACAAGGACATCAAAAGGTTGCTAATTAATGTTCCCTGTACATATTTTTCTCTGTGTGCCACCACTGATTTTTTTGTGCACACTGAATTGAATCTTATGTGCAACAGTGATGGAGTGAAGCATAATGTGAAGTGCAGAAGAGAAGTTCCTCCCATAATGAGAAGATTTTCCATACTCCTTTTTTAATCCACCACCCTAACAATACAGTGCAGGACTAATCTCCTTACACAGCCATCTCTTCTGTATGGCTAGGATTACAATAGATAGTTGCCCCACATTCAGCAGTTTTGTCCTGCATTTGTGTGGACTGTTCTGCTACATGCACTGGGCAGATGTGGAATCCAAATATTGCACATTGTGCAACTCAGAGGATAGGAAAGAGGAATTGTGAGCTGTAAATTTGAGTTGCTTGATTGGCCAGGCAAGGTGTTCCACTCTTAAACTTTTAGCTTTACATGAGCAATAAAGATGAACCTGTAGATGTCCCTCTTTTGTTTGATGGTATCTGCAAGGGAGGAGATGCACTATCAGAGGTGTCCCCCAAACCACATTCACATGTAGAAATGCAACATCAAATGTGAATACTTGCACACTCTGAAAGTGTGAATAAAACTCTTGATTTAGGTTTGTTTTGGGAATATGCCATTGGTGTTTATTTGCTCTATTATATCTTCCATTTAGCCAGTTTCAAAGTCCTTACCTATTGCCAGATATGATTTGTCAAAGATCAAACAATTTGATAAAGTTGGAGACCTGAGACGGCACCACAGTTCTGCTTAGTATAACGCTATTATGTTTTAGTGAATATACAATATTGAGCCCAGTATTTGTCACCACATGCTTACTAACAGATTTTACATTATAAAAGCTCATCTTATTTTTAAAAAATGGGAACAGATAATTACATTTAAAAAGTGACCACCAAAGAGTACATCATTTGTCCAAATAGAAAGGTGAGATTAGAGCAAGCTCTTCAGGTTCCACAGTTTTCAGCTAATCCATTAACCACAACTTGAGTGGCTGCAAGGTACTGGATTTTTAATCAAGGGGCTGACTCAACCCCCTTGCATCTATGGCACACAGCAGACAGGCATAGCTAAGGGCAATATGTAATATTTATGCAGAACTGAAACAGCAATAAAGTCAAAACATGCACAATAAACGTCCCAAGCCAAATTAGAAAAATAGAGAAAGTTGTAATAAATAAAATGACACCAAAAACAAACATCCAGTAAGGAGAACTGGAGATATCAATTTTGTTTTTTATAGTATACAAAAATAGAATGGAGAAACATTATGCACCAACTGTAATCCACTGGCCCCAGTAGACTGGGACCTAGGAGCAATTTGAGGTCCACCATAAGGGAGCACGGGTCGGATGTAGAACCTGGATTCGACCCGGTTTGAGGTTTTAGGCTGGGATTTAACCTAGAAAATAGAAGTTCAAAATGTTTAGCAGATCAAGGAACCAGGCTGTAGCCAAAGATGTTTCCATGAGGTTGGATAGGCTTTGGAAGTAGTCCTGGTAGAGCCTCTACTTTTTATTAGGAAAGCTCAGAGCAGGAGAAATGTCATTTCACATACATGGAAGTCCTCTCTCCAGCTGGATAATTTTGGCTTCTTCACCTGATCATGATCTCTATGTTCACACTTTTTCTGAACTTGGAATTGTTAATTTCATACAAACAGGCTGAGCCAAAGAATACTTCATGATGTTGGAGATTTTCTCCTCTATGTCCTGTTGAATTACTTTTGCTCTTGTGGAGAAGCTCTGAGTGGAAGAATTCTGAATCTTCAGTCAATTAGCAACATATCTTCAGAAGATCAGTTTGGCAGGCTTGTCCCGGTCATCCAGAGGTCTTGTAGTTCAAAATATTTTCTAAGTCCAAGGTTTTTACGGGTGGTAGGAAAAATCCATTCAGACACAGCAAGGGTTCTAGGACCTCAGGAATAGCTCTTGGGGGGGGGGGGGGAGGGGGGCAGCCCTCACTCCAGTGGAGGTCAACAGGAAGGTCCACAGCAGGTACAGTTGCCACTAGTCAGCTGGGAAGTTGCAGGAAAATGTCTCTTCTAGACTACTTTGTTCTTCTAACATGTCAGAATTTCAGTCTTGTGACCCTTAGAGTCCACTGCTTTGATTTTGGTACAAGTGGGAGAAGATCCAGTCCTTCAGATCACCCTGCATGCTAAGGAACATCAGCGAAGCCCTCTTCTGTTCTTTCTTAGATCCAGAAAGTCTTATGAGAAGGGTGCCAGATGATGCCACATTTATGTCTGGCATTAGCTTGTGTTTGGGGGCACTCTTGTCCTCTTCTTAACCAATAGGATAACTGTTCCCAGGTGCAAACATACCCACCTTTGCAGCCATTTCCGTTTTCCCTACTGCAAACAATGCTACAGTGGACGTCACACCTAAAATTCAAAATAATGAAATCCTCCCTATTTCAAAATTGTGTGTTATCCAGAAATGTGGCTTGGGTGATAATCAGCCCTTCCTCTGTGGTCACTTCAAACCAGTTCTGTAGAAATCATCTTCTCACTGGGATTGATGTCTGACTGGGATACAAAAGAAGGGTCTTTACCAAGTGTCATCTGACGTCTACATGTGACATGTGAGGCCCCTTTGAAGTAAGGAAAATGGTCATCCTGCCAGAGGAACAAAAACACTGCCAAGCACACGTGGGTTTGTCTCTGCTTGGAGAGCAGCTGTTACATCTCATTCAGGACCATTCACCAACTGAGTGACAATTGAAAGACTCATGTAAAATGGCCTTTAGGAGCTTCAGGCAGGGACAATGCAACTTTCTAAATTGTACTTTTAGTTGATATTTATCAAAAATCAACCTTCTCCATTAATGGCTTTTGAATAATAATAAAGTGTTGTTGAATCGTGTATCTAGCTGGTCCCTACACTTAGATAGCAGAATTCATATTTAATAATACTTCCCAGTATTTCACTATTGGCCATCCGGGCTTACTACAGACAAAATATTGTTTGAGTGTTAGTGACTTTAAGGACATGCTAATATAACGTTCCTACTACATGCCCTACTTTTAAATACCATGCACCTTTCTTATGGGCAAGAAGGCCTACTTATAAGTGACATTAATATTTAGGAGGAAGGGTTAGTCCTGCAAAACGCTTTATTTTGAGAGCCTGAATTGCAGTTTTTACACCGCTCTAGTCAATACACAATACTAGGCTTGAAGCCATGCTTACACTGCCACTGTAGTGGTTGGCACAATAGGTGCTGCAATCCACAAGTGGTACTTAACTCTGAGGTCCTGGGCATATCTTGTACCATATACTAGGGGCTGATGGGCAAGTTAGCTATGCCAAATAGGAGTATGCCAATTCAACCATTTTAAAAGTGGGTGCATAGGCGTAGGCCTAGCAAAAAGAAATAGGGGAAATTGTGAGGGTACACCATGGAAAAGATGCAAATTATCTATACTTGCTACCCATGTTGGTTCTGTTTCTAAGCTCTCATCCCATTTTCTTTTAAAGGGGAAAATGCAGAAGTAGACCTAGGATTATTTCAATACGTTTATAAGATAAAGTGATTCATATTGTGCACTGGCCTCTCTAAAGTTTGCAACCACAAATCAAAGCTTACTCAAAGAGGTGGTAAAAGGACTTATATTTACAATTAACACAGTAATCACACTTAGTAATCTCAATATCTTTACCCTTCTTTGAATTACTTTGAGGCAATCTTCCTGGGCAAAACAAGTTTAGCACTAGAAAATACATTTAAAGATATGCACACTCTTTTGTCTCACTACTCTAAGGAAGCGCAGTGCAAAAGGCTTGTAAATTTAGGAATGAGCATTTTATAGGTTGTCATTTTACATCACGCTGAATCTTAAAATTAAGCTCATTCCTTGTCTCTTTAAACTAGAGTGCGGCCTGAGCAGTCATCAAAAAGAGTAGGTACTCTGCATGATTTGCTGTTGCCCTTCATTGATTCCCTAATTAGCTTTTGTGGTGCATGTCTGAGTGATCAATGATTCCTTGTGAACTGCGCAAGAGACGACAGTGAGTGGGCACTCATGCAGGTTCAATTCAGGGAACCTAGACGCTAAAGCAATTGATTGACTCCTGTTAGACCTGACAGCCTTAGGGTGGTCCCCTTAACTTTTTGCCTGCCTCCCTCCACTTTTTAGATACTATTTTTGCTGGTTTTAAGAATCTGCATACTATACCCTTGATGTCCAGTGCTAAAGTGCATATGCTCTCTCCCTTTAAACATGGTAACATTGGATCATACCCAATTGGACTATTTAATTTACTTATAAGTCCCTGGTAGAGTGCACTATATGTGCCCAGGGCCTGTAGATTAAATGCTACTAGTGGGCCGGCATCACTGATTGTGCCACCCATCTTTAGTAGTCCCTTAACCTTGTCTCTGGCCTGCCATTGCAAGGCCTGTGTGTGCAGTTTCACTGCCAATTCGACATTGCATTTAAAAGTACTTGCCAAGCCTAACACTCCCCTTATTCTATGTCACCCCTAAGATATGCCATTGGTAACCCATAGGGTAGGGTGCTGTGTAGGCAAAAGGTAGGGCATGTACCTGTGTAGTTTACATGTCCTGGTAGTGTAAAACTCCTAAATGTGTTTTTACACTGCTGTGAGGCCTGTTCCCTTCATAGGCAAAGATTGGGGCTGCCCGCATACATTGTTTGAGTGGCAGCTGCTGCTCTGAAAGGAGTAGGAAGGTCATATTTAGTAGGGCCAGAATGGTGATACAAAAGCCTGCTGACTGGTGAAGTTCGATTTAATATTACTATTTTAGAAATGCCACTTTTAGAAAGTGAGCATTTCTCTGCACTTAAATCCTTGTGTGCCCTACAATCCACGTCTGTTTAGGTTTAGCTGACAGCTCCCTTGTGCATTCACTCAGACACACCCCAAAAACAGGATACCCAGCCTCACTTGCATGTATCTGCATTTTGAATGGGTCTTCCTGGGCTGGGAGGATGGAGGTCCTGGCACTTGCATGTCAAAGGAGGGTAGCCTGCCCTCACACAAAGGACTGCCACACCCTCTACTGGGACCCTGGCAGACAGGATTGAACTGAAAGGGGACCTTGTACACTTCTAAGCCACTCTTTGAAGTCTCCCCCACTTCAAAGGCACATTTGGGTGTTTAAACAGGGCTTCGGCCCCTACCAACTCAGACACTTCCTGGAGAAGAACCTTTTAACCAGAACCTGCATCCTGCAGACTCTAGCCCTTTCCTTGCCTGCTCTGTTGTGAAATTGTTAGGACACATGTGGGTTATTAGACTCAGGACCATTAAGCAATGGCAGTGGAATGTATGACATTGCTGTTGTTCAAAACAATTGTGGTCTCTAGGAGCAGACTTTTGTGCTCCCCCTGTTTGTCAGCAGGCTCTCGCCAGGGCCTATGTGTCTCCCATTACCGTTGACTGTTTCAGCATGATTGGAATGAACTAAGTTGTCAGACCTTGGCTGACTTGTTGTTAGTATTCACAATATATTTTGTTTTGAATGAATTTGCTTGATGTTTTTGCACCATACGGCAACTCTCTACTTTGCCTATCATGGCCTGTGCATGCTGCCACTGTTTTTAGTACTTATAGTCTATAGTGCTTTGAATGAATGTACTTTCTGTTTTTGCACAATTTTGCTAATCTTCACTTTGCCCATTGCAGCTTGTGTTTGCTGCTATTGCAAATATGTGCATGTCCTATGGAAGAATTGGGAGTTTTCCCAAAAATGATGTGGTGTAGTGATTCTCAGGATCCTAGAAATATGTCCTCTGAAGCCTTTCATGTTTTTTCATACTATTTAATTGGATTTTCCTTTTTTTAAATAGCTTCAACAACAGACATAGGCATACAGCCTTTCCCCTCTAACTCACGTCACTCACCTCACACCCTTTTTCACAGATCTTCTGTATTTTTCCAGACATCAATAGCTAACCCGGGTAGAGCAAATTTCACTCAAATAAAAAAAGGAGCTTTTAGTCTCTAGGAATATGTATTTCTCTGCAACCCCTATCCATATAACCAAATAGTGGTAGCCATATTGATAGGAAGTTGTCATTCCTTTGGCTTTATATGGTTGTTCATTGTTATTGGGTAAAATTACATGTCATGCCTTTGCACGAGACTTGTTTTATTACAATTAATTCACATATGATCTACGTGTCTATATTTTCTGGTTCATTGGCACACGTTTATTCATTTATTTATTTATTTAACTGTTTATTTATTCTTGTACACAGTGCTGCTAGCAGATCAAACCTCTACAGCAATGACAGGTCTTCCAGGTCACTCAGTTGCAGATGAACATATAACAAACTGGCCAGAGAAGAATCTTACTGGCATGTCTTCAACCTAATCATAACTGACAGCTGTCAACAAAAACTCTTCATAGTGCTTCAGAGAGGCAGGAGTATGCCCGTGTGCTTGGTAATAGCTTTCTATAAAAATTACTCAAAGAAACGGAAGTTATTAATGGGTCAGTGATTTGACAGCAATCATTGCACAACTTTGTTTTCAGATCTATTGTCCAACCAGTGCTTGTTTCAGAATCACCAACATATTTCTTTTTTTTTTTTTAAGATATCCTTTTTGTGACAGTAACTGCAAACAGTTTAAACACTTTAGCAGACAATTAGTCTCCTCCTTTCAAAATGTTAACTTAATTACTCATGAAAAGTGTACCGAGACCCTAAATACTTCCACAATATAGAGTGAGATTGATTCGTCATATTTGAATAGCTACTGAATAGCTGTGAATTTGCAGTTTACAAACAGCTTTAACTTAATGTACTAATCAAGCATCTAAAATTAGGTATTTGGGCTAAACTTTCGGTACATTTTAATGACAATTCACCTTCAATACGTCATTGCATCTGTGAAGAATACCAATACAATAACAATAGCTAAATGGGTTGTAAGTGCAAATAAAATAAATGCAACAAAGAAAGCTGTGAGATTGAATTTTCAGTAGCATTTACCCTTCTTCAAGCAGGTGGTGTGCATGCTGTTTTCATATTGAAACTTTGTTGAGGGTGTTAAAGTGAAGGTGACAAACTTACATGAATTTGACCACGCCTTCAGTGATTTGTCAATGTGGAAGCCAGTAACTTATTTTCATGTGTGTTCCTTGTTCCTCGTCAGTTTGATATACACATTAGAAGTATCATGACCAAATTTGGTTCCACGCTGCATGTAAATGATATTGGCCTTCATGCCGTCCGCCCGCCCGGCAAGTTGTAACTGCCGCGCGGCCGCCAATGTGGCCGCACTCTCGTGGTGGCCATTATGACATCCCCGCTGGGCTGGCGGGCGGAAACCGAGTTTCCGCCCGCCGGCCCAGCGGGGATGTCGGGCGCAACATGGGAGCTGGCTCCAAATGGAGCCGGCGGTGTTGTGGCCGTGCGACGGGTGCAGTTGCACCCATCTCGCTTTTCACTGTCTGCTGGGCAGACAGTGAAAAGCTTCATGGGGCTGTGCCAGGGGGCCCTGCGACTCCCCTTTCCGCCAGCCTTTCCATGGCGGTTCCTACCGCCATGAAAAGGCTGGCGGGAAGGGGACTCGTAATCCCCTGGGCAGTGCTGCAAGCGCTGTCCTGGAGGATTAAATCCACCGGGACCAACGTGGCGGTAAACCGCCAGTCCCGATGGTCGTAATATGCTAGTTTGCACCACCAGTCTGTTGTTGGTGCAACCTCCAAAACAGCCCTGGTGGTCTTTGAGCGCCACGGTTGTAATGAGGGCCATTGTCTGTTAACCTGACTTTGCATATCCATCTGTGTAAATCTTATTTGTAATCTTTTGTTTTTTAAATTATTCTTTTTTTGTTATACAAATTCTCAAAAACGAGAGTCGTTCTTAGTCTACCATTTCAAATCACGATACTCGTAGCATGACATGACATTTCTTTTTAACATTACCATATTTGCGAGAAATTTACATCTTTATAGTCAGAATATCCAAAACTTTAACATAGAAACACACGTTCCAGTTGACAAACCCATTTCCATTACCACATTTAGAGCATGCCGGGGCCCCTTATCCATGTTTTGTTATCTTTAGGCTTCATTTGTAATCAATTAAATACTGCATTCATAGGTTAAATATTGAAATCGTGACAGCTTTATGAATTCGTGTTGGCTGAGTTTATGGTGGTTTTCATTCAACCAAGGGGAAAGTCCCGAAAAGATTAGCTTCCAATTTACTTCTGAGCTGGCATTTCCGGTTAATATCTGGTATGCTTGCCAGCATCCTCGTCCGCTTGTGTCCATCTGAGTACCTACCACTTGCATGATTCTATCATTGGGGATGCTGAAGACTTCCAATCAGTGGCGATATATCCTTTTGCGATGACCATCGCAAGGTGTATACATTTGCTATTGAACTTGTCCAATTTGTTTCTAGGCATCAATTCAAAGATGCATATTCTGGGGTTTTGAAGACATTGCTTGTTGTTTAAGGTCGCTATATGGTTGCGTGTCGGATCCAGAAAGTCTAAATCATACTATATGGTAAAAATCAGCTTCATCTGAGCCATGTCTTGCATGTATAGTACATGTAAGATAGACCTTTGGAAATGCAGAATCTAATCTAGCTGGAGTAAGATACGTCCTATGCAAAAAGTTAAAATATAGTCATTTGAGGTGTGCAGTGTGAAGCCATTGACCATCAGTGACCTCCTTGTTCAGCTACTCGATCAGGGCCGCTTTAATAGCTACAGTGGGGGTAGAGTCATTTATGGACCTCTTCTGTCTGCAACTTGGCAGACAAATGCTCATAATTAACATTAAAGAAGGATGTGTTGATAAAAAGTGAAAGACGGATGACAGGTTAAAAGGAAGGATGGGTTCAAAGCGTGGTTGGGTAAAAGGATGTGTGAATGGGAAAGAATAATGCTGAAAGGAGGCATGGGAGAAAGGATGAGTTGGTGAGTGAAAGGCTGGGTAAAAGGGTGGATGAGTGAAGGGATGCAGGGAGGTGAAAGGATGGGGGACAATGTGGATGAGTGAAAGGATGCTTGGGTGGGTGAAAGGGTGGATGGGTGAAAAAATGTGGGGGTGAGTCAAAGGGTGGATAGATAAAAGGATGCATAGGTGGGAGAAAGGCTGTGTGAAATGGTGGCTCTGTGAAAGGATGCATTGGAGGGTGAAAGGATGGATGAAAGGCTTGATGGGTGAAAGAATGCCGGGCCGTTGAAAGAATGGGTGGAAGCGTGAGTGGGTGAAAAAATGCATGTGTGTGTATGAATTGATGGGTGGGCGAAAGGGTGATGAAAGGATGGATGGATGAATGGATGGAACAAAGAATGCAAAGGTGAAATTATGAATATCAACAAATATTAGTGGGTGGATGCATTGGTGATACAATGAATTGAAGAAGGGTAGATGCTTGAATGGAAGAGGCGAGGCAGGAGAGCTCTTCTATTCCAGTTTTCTGGCTACTCCTTGGTCATCGATCCCCTTATGGTTCATGGACAGTAAATAACTCTTCTGCTTTGAACTACAAGCTATATGCAAATGTGTTACCCTAAAGAACTGATTTCACCATGTGAGCAGTGTCTTTAGGGCCCAATTGGTGTCAGGTTCTGTATTAGAGATTCCTCATTTTCCCACTACTGTTATAATAAGAGCTGCTTGCACCAGCAACTGCCTAAGAATCAAGTGATGACTACGCTATGTGCTGTGTGGTTTTCTGCAGGTATTTGATCCAACACAAATTTCCAATTAGTATAGAGTGATGTGTTGTCAGAATATATCCGCCAACAAATATTCTGTTATTGAAGTGCCCCTCAACAAAACCCTAACATGACACATCTCCAGGGATGCAGTCTGACCAAATCTTGGGGTCACCCATGTAACTGGGATGCTAAGTAATAATTGTCTGATTTAGTGTTTGGCAGACACACACCGGCCACCAGAAAAAAATCTGTTTACCCATCTTCCACAATGGTATTGCGGTATGACTAACCAATGTCTGTCTGCTGCCTTCACCACATTTTTATTACTCCATGGATGGCTATATACGCTAAACACAGCAGAGGGAGCAACAGAAAGTCAATGATCTATCCACCATTTTTATATTATAATTTTCGTTTACAGAAACATGACTGCTCGTCCTCCACACGTGTTGAAGTAAAAAGAGCGTAAAATACACAAACGCTGCTGACACCCTGGGACTCTATCTGGCAGCGACGCAATAGCACAATAATGAACAATATCAACTACCAACGTCACTGAATATATGTTCATGCAAACTAAACAATATCTAAGTACAATTTACCCTGCCTACCTGCCTGGTCACATGCCTCACACTACATACCCATTTACAAAAATCACTTAACTCAGTTTTACTACCCCAGGATCTTTAAGAGAATACATATTTTAAGAAGTACAGGCTCAGACAAGCATTTAGTGCTAACAACTGTTTTATTTTTTTAAATAATGTCTGGAATACCTCTAAACAGAAGTGGTTAAAACAAATAACACACCTATTATGAGACTACTATTGATCCCAACATAACTGCTTAACTCAAAATCCACAATCATATAATTCAAACATGTATTTCAAATAGATATGATCTCAACCCACTCACTGCTCTCGTAGGTCCTTAAATCTTACATGTAATTTCAGGAGCAGGACACGCATTAATATTCCAGACATTGGGCCTGATTACGAGTCTGACAGTCTCAAGACTGCCAAACTCACAGTGGCTGTCAGGCCGCCGCAGCTGTGGCTGTCCGAGCACCACTTTACGATCCTCACGGTCCGACCACCTGGGGACTACCATCTCCGCCAGGACCTCTGATCCCAATGGGCTGACATTGGTCTTGGTTGTGATCCGCCAGGGCAGCACTGAAGTCAGTGCCACCCTGGTGATTACAACCATGTTCTCCGCCAGACTTTTCATTGAGGTTAAACCACCATGAAAAGGCTGACGGAGAATATGTGCTGGGGGCAACATGACAATGTTGTGGGCAATGCAGGGGCCCCCCTCCCAGCACTGTCGGAATGCGCACTGTCTGCCCAGCAGACAGTGCACACTCCAAGGGTGTTAGGAAAGGCCCCTGTATGACGGCATTGGACTCAGCTCCATGTGGAGCTGAGTACAATGCACATGTTTTCCAATAGGCTGACTGGCGGAAAACTCAGAATAGGGCAGGTGGGGAGACCACCAGGTCTGGGAGATCTCCTCACCATGAGTTTGGTGGTCAGAAAACCTGACCGCCAGACCCATGGTGTGGATACCGACCTGGACCTGGCAGTCTCTCCACCATTGGTCTGGCGGTCGGGTTTTCCGACCACCAAACTATAATGAGGCCCGCTGTACTCAAATACTTGACCCAGGTGTAGGCATATTGAATGTATGGCAGGCGTTCTGTGAACCTTAACACCCACATTTTTTGCTACATTTTAATACCAAAGTAATAAAGTAAAATGTAGTCACACCCATTCCCACTCTAAATGCCACACACAGCAGACCTTACATGTCCTGTTCCTTTAAATGAAATGGATTAAAATCATTAACACCAGCACCATACTGAAATCTTCAATCCTGTATGGCAAACAAAATATTATTTTTTAATAACAAGCAATATCTACAAGTAAAATACAGACACAAAATGTTCAGCATAGGCTTTTAATAACATTTTAAAGAGGTACAATAGAAATCTTCATTCTCTGGGTCAAAAAACAATTTAAACAAAACATGAATTAAAATCAAAGTCTGGGGGGAGACAAAAATAGTGTCCTATCACATTCTGTCAAATAGCTAACAGGCCTTATGCTTACCTTCAAACTTTGTCAGAAATGCGCTCCTTTTGGTGCTCTTCATCCTCCCTCAGTCACAGATGGAAGTCCAGCAACCAACATTTGGGGTGTGGTGGGCATTTAAGATTTGTTTTGTAAGAGGAGAGTAAAGCCTGTGGTTTCTTTGTAGGAAAGTAATGTTGAGGTTTATGGGTACAGGAGTGTTTTAGGGAATAACGTGATTTGAAGAAAAGTGGAATAATGAAGTAGGGTGGAGATGTGGATGGTTTTGGAATAGGGTCAGTGGCTGTAAGACCTGGTTTCTTTAGTGTGGTTCACCCCTAGGGTATTGCCTTCCATCCTACTATTTTGCCGACTTAATTTTTGCTGGCTTTAGGACCCTGCTCACGTTACCACTGCTAACCAGTGCTACAGTGCTTGTGCTCACTCCTAAAAACATGGCAGAGTTGGCTTACACCCAATTGGCATATTTAACTTAGTTATAGGTTCCTAAGAATAGTGGTACTATATGTACCAAGGACCTGTAAAGTAAATGTTACCAGTGGGACTGCAGCACTGATTGTGTCACTCACTGAAACAGCCCTTTCAAGCAAAATATTCAGCATAGGCTTTTAATAAAATTTTAAAGAGGGACAATAGAAATCTTCATTCTCTGGGTCAAAAAAAGAATTTAAACAAAACATGAATTAAAATCAAAGTCTGGGGGGAGACAAAAATAGTGTCCTATCACATTCTGTCAAATAGCTAACAGGCCTTATGCTTACCTTCAAACTTTGTCAGAAATGCCCTCCTTGTGGTGCTCTTCATCCTCCCCCAGTCACAGATGGAAGTCCAGCAACCAACATTTGGGGTATGGTGGGGATTTAAGATTTTTTTGTAAGAGGAGAGTAAAGCCTGTGGTTTCTTTGTAGGAATGTAATGTTGAGGTTTATGGGTACAGGAGTGTTTTAGGGTATAACGTGATTTGAAGAAAAGTAGAATAATGAAGTAGGGTAGAGATGTGGATGGTTTTGGAATAGGGTCAGTGGCTGTACGACCTGGTTTCCTTAGTGTGGTTCTCCCCTAATGTATTGCCTTCCATCCTACTATTTTGCCGACTTAATTTTTGCTGGCTTTAGGACCCTGCTCACGTTACCACTGCTAACCAGTGCTACAGTGCTTGTGCTCGCTCCTAAAAACATGGCAGAGTTGGCTTACACCCAATTGGCATATTTAACTTAGTTACAGGTTCCTAAGAATAGTGGTACTATATGTACCAAGGACCTGTAAAGTAAATGTTACCAGTGGGACTGCAGCACTGATTGTGTCACTCACTGAAGTAGTCCTTTCAAGCATATCTCAGGCCTGCCATTTCACAGAAACTGACATTTCGACCAGGCAAGATAAACCTCTTGCCACACCCAAACCTTTCTTTTTAATGCATATGTCACCCCTAGGGAAGGCCCTGGATAGCCAGAACGAAGTTTTAGATGTCTTGGTAGTGAAAAACTCATACATACATTTCTCACTACTGCAAGTCCTACCCCTCCCATAGTAGAACATTGGAGCCACCTTATTACATTTAATAAGCTGTAACTTCCAAATTAGAACAAGTGACAGTTTATGTTTGGTATCTTTGAAAATGTAATGAAAAATCCCTTCCTAAGGTAAAGTCACATTTTAAGTTACAATTGTGAAAATACTACTTTTAGAACGTCTGCATTATCTTACAATATCTATTTAGTGCCTACAGCCTGGCTTTGGGTCACATGACTGAATGTAGCTGACAGCTGGGCATTGTTTATTACTCCTAGACAGACAATAGAGAGCTTAGGTGTCCCTGGGTGGGTCATTACTGGCAGGATGGGAGGGGAGGGCAAAGCTGGGCACAGCTACTTACACTTGAATAGACTGTGTCCTGTCTACGAAGAAAGGGCTGCATACCTTTGTAGTTAGTCCAGAGCCAAGTCAGGAAAGGCTTGAAACCTCTGCACTTCAAAGATAAACTCTAGAAGCTTCTCCCTCTTCAAAGGAAGGACCAGATATAAAGATTGGGCCTCAGACACCAACTTTCCAGTACACTTATGGACTTGCGCACTCTGCCATGAAGATGGACTGCTGTTCTGCTGAAAGGACTGGCACTTTGCTGAGCTGCTGCTCTGAAGGTCTGTGGCTGTCGTGACATGCAGCCCTAATGCACTGGTTGAGAAGGAGTGGTCCTACATCTCTGGACCCAGGACCCCAAAGTGACTCCAACTTCTAATTGGCTGGCCTTCTGATCAGAAGCTTCAGGGACATAACAGGCTTCTAACAACCTTGAACCCAGCACCTGGACTCTGCCATCTATGAATTTTAATCTGCCATGTGCTACCACCCTTGTCCAAGGCCCTTGGAAGTTGGCCTAAAGGATCCATCTGTGGATCCAGCAGAACAAATGCACCCCCTCTGTTCCACTGCACAACCCCCGTCAATCAATACATCACCTCTGTAGGAAGGATTCTTCCAGTGCAAAGGCTTTGCATCTACCTTGCAGCCTGAATTTGAATCATTGCTGTACAACACATCCCCAACACAGGCCCTTGCATTGCAAAACTCTTGTTGATGGCAGCTTTGATGACGACGTAGGTTCTCGCACATCGCAGCCTCACAGCTCCTTGGAACTGGTGCATTGCTCTGACTGCGTAATGCATCCCTGACACCAAACTTTGCATCGCAAGCCCTCAAAGATAGGATCTTTGACAATGATGCAGGACCCTGCCTTGCAGCGTCCCCGCTCCTTAGGAACCAATGCATCAACTTGGCTGCCCAACGCATCCTTTACCAGGACCTTGCAATGCTTTGCAGCCAGAATTTAAGCTACGCTTAACTAGGTCCTTGCAGTCGGCCTCCTCTCCCACACAGTCAGACTGAACGTGTGACTTTGTCCCAGTCCAGTACAACCAGATACCCACAGTGGGCTCTTTTTGCTTTTTGACACTACTTTCACTGAAACCTTTAAATTTTCATATCTACGGATTTACTGATAGGATTTTTGTTGTTTTTGTCTGTTTTATTCATAAAATCTACACTACTCTATTTTTCTAATCTGCTGTGGGATCCCTTTCACTTTATTACTGTTTGAAGTGCTACATAAATACTTTACACATTGCCTCCTAGATGAGTCTGACTGTTCTGTGCCAAGTTACAAAACAATTCAGCACATGTTAGTTTGGGGCTTGCTTGTGTCTCACCCCGACAAGGATTGTGGTTGCTGCTTGCATAGTATTTCCCCTCCTCAGTCAATAACCCTATTTGGTACAGTGGTGGAAAAAGGTCAAGGGTTGTAATGGGGCAGAAGATATAATAGAAACAGGTGTACTGGAAGCATTGATGTCAGAGAAATGACTAGAAGAAACAGGACCTGTCTGTATGGCAGATAAGGCAGAGCTCATTTTGTCCAGGATGTCAGTGACTTGAGCCAGTTGCTGATTAACAACCTACAATCATTTTATCTGCCCCACGGAGAAGTTCTTAAGAACCTCCAATGTCTCCTCTGCTACTAGTGGTTTTTTGGGATGGGAGCAAATGGTGACGTACCTGAGGTAAAGGAGACTGCACTGAAGGTTTGGTACCAAATGTAAAGAAGGAAGGGTGGTGCTGGAGCTATTGGTGGTGGTGGTGGTCACAGGAGCAAATGCAATGTGGCCTGTGATGTGTCGGTCGCCACCACAACAGGCTGACCAGAGTTGGAGGCATCATAATCTGATAATGGCATGGCCTCATGGCTAGCCTGCTCACCCTCAATGCCACTCGGTCCTTCATTGTCAGTAGCCCCACCTTCTGACTCCAAAAGGCCTCCTTACAACAAGGCAAGTTCACCACCAAAAGTCCTCCTAATGTTTGTGGCAGAGGATGATGTAGTACCTGAAGGCACCCTGCTGGCACACTCTTAATTTAATGACCCATCATTTCTTCTTCTTATGATGGGGGTTCTTCTACATATAGAGAGATAAGAAAACAAAATAAAGTTGTATTTATAACTTTGTAATGTTAAAACTCACACTTTTTACAAAACATTATGTATACATAATTAAAATGTGAGTTTACATTCACTATTGTGATTTAATATTGTTGGCAAATGTTTAGCAACTATTGGAGAAATTACTTCATCACAAAGTGACACACAGCATGTCCACCTTATTACATGTGCATTTGTGAGAAATTGGGTGGTGAGCCCTGGTAAAGCAGCAGCCACAGTTCTTGGCAGGGTGAACCACAAAATTCACTAAATTAACATATGCTTAACCCTGTCACTTAGCACAAAAATCAGTCAGACTTAAGTTACAAGCAATGTGTAAAATAGAGTATATTTAAATAAATTATTTGATACCAAAACAACAAAAATCCAATCAGTAGTCCCAGAATAGGAATTATGATTTTTTACATTTTTATATAATAAATAGTACCTAAAAGAGCAACACACCAATCGCTGATATCTAGTAGTGTAACACTGGGTCAAAGTCAAAAGATATGGACAACCTCAATGGAGAGTGGATTAGATACAAGAAGTGGATTGGGCCTGGTCATCGCAGACTTTCAATTCTGGTGACCAAGCTCTGAGGAGGTAAAGTTCAGCAGGGACGAGGCTGCAGATAGAATCCAAGGAAGGACCATCATTGTCAGGAAGCAGATGAATAAAGTCACAGTGAAGATTTCTACATTCTGACTTAGTCACTTCTTTGGAAGTCAAATGTCTTCAGCGGGATGAGGCAGGAAGCTGTAGCCGAACACTTTTTCAGAAGGCCGTATTCCCCTTCGGTGAAGGACTGAAGAACAGGATTTGTTGTTGCTGAGAAGGACTTAGCAGGAGCAGCGACAAATTCTGGCTGCCCGGCGATATACCTTGTGCAGATAGACAAGCGGGTTGTTCCGGGTCTTCCTCTGGATCTCAGATGAGTTTTCAGCCAAAATAGTCTGTAACAAGATATGGATTTTGGCAATCTAGGCACCGTTAGCTCCAAAGCCAAGTGTCCAGGTCTGGAGGGACCCTCTCTGGGGGTTCAGGTCTCACTCAGGCTGGGTCCAAGTGTGGGTTCAAGATGGAGGGAGCCTTGTATGTCCCTATGGCTCTGAACAGCAGGCCAGAAAATCAGCTGAAGATGCAGGGCTCAAAAAGCAGGGCACGTCTCTGAGACTTCAAGGCAGGCTCCAGGCAGCAAATCAATCCTTACAGATGCAGCAAAGCAGTCTTGGGGAGAACACAGTAGGCACCAACAGCAGAAAATCCTCTTAGAGTCCTTCCACAGATCCAGAAGGTGAACTGAAGAGTGGATATTAGGGCCCTATTTTCATACCTCTTGCCTTCCAAGATGTTGGGAAAAGATTCTAGAGGTTTTCTTTGAAGTGTCAGGAGCTGCCTCGCTCCCCTCCCCTGTTTCTAAGGGGGCTGTGGAGACAATGTGGAGGTGACATGTCCCTTTGTGTGAAGACAGAACACAACCTATTCTGTTGCAAGCGGGTCTGTGCACAACTCTGGCCTTCCCCATCCTGCCTGCAGATGATCCATTCAGGCACATATAATCCCTCTGTTGTGTGACTGTCTGGGAAGAATTCACAAAATATATCTGTCATTTAGACCCAGGCATGTGACCCAGGAAGGCTCCAGGCACCATATGGCAAAAGGCAGGAAAATGCCAACGTTCTTAAAGTGGCATTTTCAAATTTGTAATTAAAATCCAACTTTACCATTGAACATGATTTTTAATTACAATTTCATAGATATCAATCATGAAATGCTTACCTGTCTCCAATCAAAGATTAGCACTTATTAAGTAATGCAACCCATGTGACAGCAAACAATGGAGGGTAACAACCATAATGTTTGTGAGAAGAACACCCTAAGGATGACAGGTCTAACATCATTATATACTATAGGACTTGTAATTAGGTTTACAAGATATCTGTCAACTTGTGATGGGAAACCCTTCTGTCAAACTGAAACCCTTGGCCTTTTTATGTTATAGAGAGGATACTTTAACCAAAATGTAACGGAGTACCCTGTCAAAAATGAATATATTAATGCTACATTTAGAGTCAAATGCACTGTCATCCTTCTAATGGCAGTGTCACCATCAGCTTGGCTATGGGAAAGCTTACTTTCACAGCTAGGGCCATTTCTACACCATTCAGTGCAAAGCATGACAAGTTTTGACACATCATTGATGTTCCTCAATTTGTCACTCATATTGTCATTGTCCTGCCGCACCCCACAACTTTCCCATACTAATGGGATGCCTCGCATGGCCAGACCAATGTTCAAAGGTTACATTTTTTGGCAACGTACCTGCCACGGAAAGTACTCTAGGCCTGATTTCTTTTGGCAGGTTTTCAATTAATAATGGTTGGGGAATATATTATGTCACAAATCCTGATATTCTACTGTCCAAAACAATTCTTAAACAGACACATCGGCAGACAGTCTAAACCATTCACTGACCTTCCGACAGTAGGTTGCTTTTTGATGCAAAAAATGGTGCAAACTTACAAAAACAATTGTATTTTGCAAGTTTGCTCGGCTTTTGCGAAAAAAAATGATGCAAATGTGCTAAAAAAGGATAAATACGGGCCTTAGTTCATTAAAAGGATCACTCTCATCATGCCACCACTTTTCCATTCCTTGCATTTATGTATCATTTGAATAATATGTGTTAGTTCAATAATTAAAATAAAATAGTAAAAATAAACTCCCAGAATGCAGTGATATGTTAATTCAAAACCAAGAACTGGAACATTTTATTCCTTGTGACATAGATTCATATGTTGAGACTTGTACTATTGCTAATTTTTATGATGGCATTGAAGAGCTTTGAAAGAGTTATTACTTGGTACTTGAATAAAGGAGTGGCTGGAGCTTAAATTGGTAAGAGAAACCTGAAAGCTATTGTTGTTATATGGAGTGGTGATGTGTTATACAAGTGTATGGCCACACCTCCTTTACTGTGTTTTCAATATGAGTTGTGTTAACCCTTTAGCTGCTAGGCCTCCCCCCACCCAGTGCTGAGCCCTTTTTTGGTTATTTGGGGTATTTCCCCCTTAGGCCGTCATAACTTTCTGTCCACATAAGTTATTCATGCCAAATTTGAATCCTTTTTTTTCCACCATCCTATGGATTTTAAAGGCACCCAGAGTTTGTGGGTTTCCCTGGAGGAGACCAAGAAATTAGCCAAAATACAGCTAAAATGTTTTTTTTTTCAGGAAAATGGGAAAAAAGGGCTGCAGATGAAAGCCGGTGAGTTTTTCTCTGAAAATGGCATCAACAAAGGGTTTGTGGTGCTAAAATCACCATCTTCCCAGCTTTCAGGAACAGGCAGACTTGAATCAGAAAACCACATTTTTAAACACAATTTTATCATTTTACTGGGACATATCACATTTGTACTATTTTTTTAGCTTTCAGCCTCCTTCCAGTTAGTGACAGAAATTGGTGTGAAACCAATGCTGGATCCCAGACAGCTAAACATTTCTGAAAAGTCAACTCAGTTCTGGATACAGAAATGAATCATTTGTGTAGATCCTTCAAGGTTTTCCTACAGAAAGTAACAACTAAAATAAAAATATATTGAAATTGAGGTGAAAAAAAGAGCCATTTCTGGCCATGTTTTCTTCTACAACCTTTCCAGCTATAGCAGATAAGCAATATACAGTTATGTCTGCTGGACTTTTCTGGTTGCAGGGATATATAGGGCTTGTAGGTTCATCAAGAACCCTAGGAACCCAGAGCCAATATATGAGCTGCACCTTGCAATAGGCTTTCATTGCATACCAGGGATACAGTCATTCATTTGGTGAAATATAAGGATGTGAAAAATAAGTATCAAGGAAACCTTTGTATTTTACAAAATGGGCACAAGATAAGGTGTTCAGAGGACGTGGTTATTTGCACATCTCTGAATTCCGGGGTCCCCATACTAGCATGTGAATTACAGGGCATTTCTCAAATAAACTTCTTTTTTACACACTGTCTTACATTTGGAAGGAAAGAATGTAGAGAAAGACAAGGGCCGATAACACTTGATCTTTTATTCTGTGTTCCTCCAAGTCTCCCAATAAAAATGGTTTCTCACCTGTGGGTATGCCTAGTACCCGTGACAGGAAACGCAACGTGGATACATTACATTTTTACATTGAAATCTGGCATGATTTTTGCAAAGTGCGTAGCTGTGGATTTTGGCCTCTAGCTCAACCGGCACCTAAGGAAACCTACTAAACCTCTGCATTTTTCAAAGCTAGGCACCTAGGGGAATCCAGGATGGGGTGACTTGTGGGGCTTTCACCAGGTTCTGTTAGCCAGAATCCTTAGCAAACCTCATAATTTGGCCAAAAAAACACTTTTACCTTAGATTTCGGTGATAGAAAGGTCTGGAATCTGAGAGGAGCCACAAACTTCCTTCCACCCAGCACTCCCTCGAGTCTCCTGATAGAAATGGTACCTCACTTGTGTGGGTAGGCCTAGTGCCAGTGTCAGGAATGGATCACACAACGGTCAATGTTAGTCCTTACATGAAGGCAACTGTTGACCCTGGAGTGATCCATTCCTGATGCAGGCACTAGGTACAGGCACTCAAGTGGGGTAGCATCTTTATCAGGACAGGTGGGGAAACACTGGGTTGTAGGAATTTTGTGCATCCCAGCATATTCCTTTAGAGTTTATATGTAGCATTTCACCTTTGAAGGGTATTCTGGGGAAGAAAAGCTTGGGGAATCCACACAAACCAGACCTCTGTGGACTCCCTTGGGTGTCAAGTTCCAGAAATGTCTGGGTTCGGTAGGTTTCCCTATATGGCCGCCGAAACCAGGACCAAAAATGCAGGTGCCTGTCTTACAAAGCCAGGTTGTTTTGTGTTTTGATTTCTCCACAACACGATTTAGGTGGTGGATTTTGGGGCTGAACTAAATTGGGGAGCTCCCAAGAGAGCACTCTCTCTGTGCTTGCCATCACATGCACCTGCTCTCTGGGTTGGGCTAGTCCACTATCGTCCTGATGCACAGACTGTGCTTGTGAAGGGACAGCAGGACTGTCCTAATCACCTCCCTCAGAAACACTGTAGGAGGAGCTGTTGGACAAATCACTCCCAGAGTATGTGCCATTGTCCTATCTCTCAGATGCTGTCTCAGTCTCTGATCCTAAGTCAGAACAGTCCTCTATAACCCGAGTTAAGGCTTGAGCAGCAGTCATCCAATAAGAAGCCATCTCTATTACTAGCTAAACAGTTGCTCTAAAACACTAACCTACCATAGACAGTCACGGAATTGCTAGTGGGGGTGTGTGTGTGATATGTGCAACAGTAAAGGTCACCCTACCTACGCTTCTTCCCTCAATCAGCACGTTCTCTCAAGGCACCCAAAAAACAAAAAAGACACACTATTACTTCACATTGTCACATACCAATCGTCACAGTCTTTAGCGCCTCTAACACCCAGTCAACAATCATTATTGGTTCTCCCACTCCTATTGACCTCCTCCTTCGCCCCTCACTACCAACCAGTGAAAGTGCCCGTCATCTCTCCATAGCCCCCTTCGCACATACATTTCATTGTATTATAGCGCAGATAATGGCTGGCATTACTAATGACAAAAGTCAGATAATTTTATAGCAGAAATACAATCACAAAAGATACTTGACTTTTTGTATTGCTGCCTAAAAGCTACAATTGAAACTCATCAGTTGAAGTATGTGCATTGCTTTGACGATGCAAACTGCAAGGGAACTGGTGGCAAACATATAAATATCTCTATCGATATGCCGAGATCCGAGTTCCTCATCACAACTGGAACCACCAGCTCTAGAGGTGACAGTGGTCCTAATCTGCTAGAGCAGCGCAACAATCAGAGCTGCCCCGGGGATTATGACCCCCTTCTCCACTAGCAGATTTATGTCAGTACCACCGTCATTAAAAATGTTAGAGGAGAACAGGCATGGGGGGCCCCATGATGCCCAGGCACTAGTCATGGGCAGTGCAGGAGCCCCCATGGCCATCACCATTGCAATGTTTGCAGACAGTGAACATTGCAAGGGTGCTGGTGTACCCTGCGCTCTACAACATTGCTGGCGGCTTCATTACGAACTGGAGCTAATGCTGTAGCTGTTTCCTGCTAGGCAAACAGGTGGAAACTTAGGTTTCTGCCCCTGATCAAGTGGGACACACTTAATGGGGCCGGCAGGGAGGTAGCCTGTATGGTGGCAACCTCCCCCCTTTCGGAAGTTTGGTGGACGGTGTAAAAACATCTGCTGAACTTATAATGAATCCCCATATGTTCATAGGGAAGACAAATAAATCACACTTTCTTCACAGTCAATTAGCATTAGGCTAATATTTATTTGTGGTGCCATGGAAGCAAGGGGACTGGTTATACCCCACAGGTTATTTCATAGCTTGCAGATGCTCTTCTGTGAGCATCTGATATTCAAAACACCATTCACCTTATCCACGATTCTGTCCCACATTTTACATCTCTGGCTCATGAATGTTGTCTTGAACTGGGCTCCAAACAACCCCAAATATATCATCCACCATCGCTATTAACTTGTTTTCTGAGTATATTTTTGAAGGAGCTCTGCTGCTGGTGCTTTGTGTTTAGTAGAAAATAATTTGAGGAGTGCCTTTTGTTATCAGAGCTGCAGGTGTTGTTGGTGACTTGATTTTGAGCAAGTGTGAGCCTTTTGTGGGAACCCAAATCTGCAATTGCTGTCCTCCACTGTGAGGCTTCCTTCATCCCACTCTGATGGCAGACAACTTTAAGTATACCAGTATTGGCAGAGTGATGTCCAGTGACTGAGGGCAGCAGGACTGAGGACATAGGACTGGAAGAGACCCTATGGTCCTAGCTCCATCATATTCCATGACAGTCCCTTTCTTGGCCCTGGGTTCCCATGCAGTTTCCTGCTTCATAAGTGCATTGGACTACCATTCAAGGTATCATGTTGTGTTCCCTGTGACCCATTATGCTAATGATCTCAGTGGTGTTCCCCATGACCTATAGGTTGGCTAGTACACTCAGCTACATTGAGCTTTACTGTTTATATCATGGGATCCCTCAGGGATGGACCCTATTATTCTCAATGTGTTATATTATTCGGCCTTTTATTAAATATGCAGAGTTATTATACATGCGTTTTCTAAACCGTTTTGTGCCTGGTTTCCTTCCAGGTGTTCAGAGACTATTCAGCCTCGTGCCCAGATAACCATTTGTGTCTCATGCCTCCTGCTCCTTCTATATCTGCCCTCCATATCAATTCCATTCTTATTCTGTTTAGATCTCAGAAGAAAGATTTGCATACTATAGTAGGTAGTTTTATTAAATTATACAGCATTCATGTGCAGAATAACCATCTTTGAAAGCACCAGATGCAGAATGAAGATAAAAGTGTTTTCAGAAAGTAAGTTAAGGACGATGCAGAGGTTAGAGCTTTGGTTATGTTTCCCTTCATTATGTTTATAAACATTAATTGATCCTAAAGTAGCAAAACGTGCAGTTCCAGGGGCAGATTGGAAGGCCCAGAACTGGTGGGGTTGAGGTGTTGATATCTGTAAATGGGAATATACAGCATTCCACTCTGTTTAACATCAGGTGAGACATAGTCTCAAAAACATCTAAAATAATTGATATTTTAGGGTACTCCTGTTTGATTCTCATTCAGGTGCAACAGTACATCACTGGCGAACAATGAGATGGTATTCCATTGTTATGGCTTCCAGCCCATGCCCCATTCCCTTGTGCCCCACACTGTTAGCAATGGGCTCAATGGCTAGAACAAACAAAAGCAGAAACAGAGGGCATCCATGTCTAGTATGCCACTGAACCCTCCTTGCCTGGCTGACCCTGGGCTGTGGGGTGAGACTACAGGAAGCAAATTGATGCCCAGATGCTTCTCCAAACCTGACCAACTTACCACAGGAATGTCATTTACATCTAATGCACCACATTTCAGACAAGACATTCCAGGAGCCTGTATGCACTTTGACAGTTCTTAGGCTTCTTGTAGTTCATGTGGCGATTGTAAAAGTGTATTCTCCTGTATGTGGCCAACTTAATTGTATCAAGTTGGCTCACATTTTTAACCAGTGTAAGAAGTATTCAGCTTGAGATGATAAGAGAACGTTTAGTTGAAGCATAGCTCAAGATATTTTTTAATTAGAATATGGAACTAGGAAGCCTATTGTAATGGCAGTGATAGCCCTAATGGATGCCCCAATCCTTTTTAATCTTCCTGTCCTTCCTTTTTTTATATGTCAGATTCCCTCATTATATGCCCCTCACAAATTCCTTGCCAGCAGTTGAGAGTGTCTGATTAGATGTCACAGACACCTCATTATACAAGAGGGGACAGTGTGTTCTTCTTTTCTTTTTGCTGGCTTTTTAATGATTATTATTCACCTGCAGTCTATCCATAATTGTATTAAAACATGGTCTGAAGTGACACTTTCTATGATGCTTCTTGATTTGGCCTTCCTTAGGTGCAAGGCACAGATCAGATTCATCAAATGAGAGAAAATAATATTGCTTTTGATAGTAATGGGACAGGTAAAACGTATTAAAATGTCCATACTCCCCAAAGTATTATGCCACTTATTATGATTCGCCAGAGTTTGGTGCATGGCTACTGGAGACTAGAATCTTTTACATGTATACTTGCTTCTAAATCTGTCAGTTATGAGATTTTTCCCCCGAATGGGAAAAACCATACAAACCTGGCAATACCTGGACCATTAGCAACACAAAAAGATGGTGTATGGAATGCTGAACACTGTCAAATGCTCATCTACAGTCACAGATCTGGGTTAACTCCATTTTTTTTTTTTTTTGCTTATCATGCCACCCAAGTTTGGACCCAGCCATATGCACATCAGTCTTGGTGTGGCTCCCCATGGGAACAGTTCAATCTGAACTGCCAGGCCTCGTTCTCCATGGACCGGAAACAAGCCTCCGGGGAACTGTTTCAGCAAATCATCCGCTCATCAGTCAGATTAGCTTACCCAGTGACCAGGGGACGAACTTATGGGCATACCCTTCCCACTCACGGTAACTATGGAAACACAAAAATATGATGGACAGAATATTGAACATTGACAAAGACTCGCCCCAGTCACAGATCTGGGTTAAATCCATCACTTCTTGCTCACCATGCCAGGACTGTCATACAGCTTAAGAAGACAGGTGAGTACCCATAAATCAGATCAAAATTTTCTTTTCCCATCTGGCGTATTTTTTGTGGAAGACTGTTCCAGGTTTTCCTGAGGTTGGACTGCCAGACCTCATCAAAAGTACTCACCCCTTTCAAACTGCAATCATTCAACTTAACTAATAGGGCAAGTAAACATGAATAGATCAGATCACACTCCTAACTTATATGGATTTAACTAAAGTTGGACTGTCACTCCTCATTAGTAACATCCAAGTGACAGATTTACTGCTTAGAACTGCAATGCACTAGAATGATAAACTAGTGGGGCTCATAAGTACATACTAAACAAATCTAATTGTTCTAATGTCATAATTTATGTTATCATCACACTCCTCTCCCCATATCTACTCACCTTATAGTTTGCAAACAAAGAGCGTTCTCCTGGCCAGCCGTTTTCATCAAGCTTTCTAAGCCACACTGAGGATAGAGATGTATAAAAGACAAGAGTCAGTTTCAAGAACACTAATTAGCATCACCTAATTGTGAAAAAACTTCAACAAACTGTTAGGTAGGCATTATAACGAAAACCAGAACTAAATAGTTACCTGTGTCACCGGTACACAAAGGTTGTAGTCACACTACAGGTGAATTTGCAAAAATACTGCATATCCTAAAGTATCATTTGTAGGTTAAAAAAATTATATTCACCGACCAAATGTTGAGTCCCCCAAATAAAAATTAAAAACAGAAATACCACTAAACCTGATCTCATGATATCCAACAATACACGTTCACCTCGGGATCTGAACTCACAAGCCTTGTTCTAATATTATCTCCTCAACCTACCTCATAAGCTTTTTGTAGAGTGGTTGTAAACTTAAGAAAAGTACTATTTAGAGGTTAGAGAGATAACAGTTTTCCAACTAGAAAAAATACAAAGATTACTATAGAGTATAATGTGTGAATATCAAAGAGATTAAAAGGCACGAACAGGTATAGGACTTCGGATGAATTATCAAGATAATGATCCATTGATAAGATTGTTGCATAGGGTTTCAAATGTATGCCCCTCATTATAATGATTTCCATTCGCCCTACCCAGTATACTAACAGTAGGTAGGATGTTAACATGAGAAAGATAGTCTTTAGAGGTTAACAGAATGATATTTATCTGACTGAAAATAAATATGTAGACTAATATGGAACATAATGTGTAAATACCAAAGAGACAAACTAAATTTCTAACTTTTAAAGTCAAGGACAAGTATAGAACTAAATATAATTTTCCAACATGAAAGTCTATGGGTATGATGGTTGCATCTGGTTTCAAACCCTTGACCCCCCCCAATATATCGCTACCCCACCCTGTATGCTGAAAGTAAGCAGAATTGTGGGCTAAGAACAACATCAATGAAATTACTATTGTACGAGGCATTGCTATATAAATTTTGAAGTAGTTCTCAAAGGAAGGTACCGAGATGAAAAGTAGAAATACAAGTGATTGAAGGGATAAGTGACGCACATTTTACAGGTTACACATCAGGTTGTTGAAAATTACTGAATTGGTAAGAGCAATAAAATAATCCCATTTAAGACTGAACTCATGACCTATATATGACTGGTACTCTTGCTCACAAACCAGTGACCTATACTGGTATAGAGAAATTTCAATGAATATTAAAACAGATTTTCCCAAATTATAAACAAAACAAGACCAAGTTGATTCAAAACAAACTGTGAAGTTGTAACTAAATAAATTATTAATTACTATCACGGATCGGAAATAGTATCCAGTATCCAGTTAGCATTGGACTGCAAGTTGTTTATTTTGATTATCCATGTGGGTTAATCCTAGCAGTCAATACAGTTGTTATTCATGCATTTTACTTTTGTTGAATGCTTTCTTGAGTGCATGATGGTATGAATGTTGGAAGTGTGGGTGAGGGAAAGTGGTGTGAGATACCTGGGGTTGATAAATATTAGTTTAACAAGTATATCATATTAAGTTTAATTGCATTGTTTGTTGTGATGTGTATACATTTCTATGAGACATTGAAAAAAGAATATATAAAAAAAAAAAAATTCTGTGTTGATATATTATAATTGTAGGTATCCAGTCTTGGCTCCATTTTCTATATTGAATTGCATCAGTTATAGGTTATAGCTATACCTAAACAATAGTTGAAGGAGGAGTAGTAACTTACTGTCTGTTTGAGCCCTGAGGAACTCCACATGTGAGTATCCTTGCCTCAGAGTAAAGCGGATTCAGCCACACTGCCTGTTCTCTGTGCTCTAAAAAGGAGCCCAACCAGCCTAAAGCAGTCCCTTCCACACTCCTATACTGGCCAGGTGATGTGGCAGGATCTCATGTGAGATTGTCCTGAACCCCCTGGAGATGTCTCATAAGATTAAGGTGGCATTTTGCCCTGTGTCCAGCACACATTTGATAGCATTGGTTATTTCCATGGGCACTGTCTCCATGCTGAAGAGCTCTGAAGTCGGAGTGTGAGGATGAAGGAGATTGAAGGTGTTCAGATATGTCACTAGTTGGGTTTTTACAATATTCTCAATAATCTTTCAAAACCTGGGAGCAAAGAGGTGGGTCTGAAGTTGGGGAGTATTTATGGTTCCACATGCAGCTTTTCAAGAAGGGAAATCACATTTGCCGTTTTCCAGGGGGTGTGGACTATACGAGAACACAATGACGTAGTGAAAAGTTCCTGGTATATTGGACTAAGCTATCCCCTATTAGCCTCACAATCTGAGGAAGGACAGGATCACGGGGATAACTTGATTTACATTTGTTGAAGAATCCCTTTACTTTAAATCATGTACGGTTGGAGGCTAGAAATTTGACATTTTTCCCTGAGCTGATGGCATTGTAGAGTTTTGAGCAATATTGGTGTCTTTCATTTCTAAAAGATTGCCTTGAATCATTAAGATGTTAACCTAAAAAACATACTATACTGGGTACATAGGGAAGCATTCATATTGGCGGGGGGAATCAGTGACTTTTGAATCTGTAAAAAACAAGACAATTTAATAAATGTCTTTAATGTTATTGTTGGCTTCTGCAATTATGTTGGAAAAAAAGATCATGTGCAACCATCAGATTGTTATGGTGGGTGTGCAATTGCTCCCTCCATTATCATTCTAGTTTCTTACAATACTTCCTCTCTCCCACTAGCTCACTAGTGAACCAGCGGGCAGAGGAACGGTATCTAGTGGTCCTTCAGCTGACCTCAAGGTCCTGGGGTTGATAAATATTAGTTTAACAAGTATATCATATTAAGTTTAAGTGCATTGTTTGTTGTGATGTGTATACATTTCTATGAGACATTGAAAAAAGAATATATAAAAAAATAAAAATTCTGTGTTGATATATTATAATTGTAGGTATCCAGTCTTGGCTCAATTTTCTATATTGAATTGCATCAGTTATAGGTTATAGCTATACCTAAACAATAGTTGAAGGAGGAGTAGTAACTTACTGTCTGTTTGAGCCCTGAGGAATTGCTCCCTCCATTATCATTCTAGTTTCTTACAATACTTCCTCTCTCCCACTAGCTCACTATTGAACCAGCGGGCAGAGGAACGGTATCCAGTGGTCCTTCAGCTGACCTCAAGGTCCTGGGGTTGATAAATATTAGTTTAACAAGTATATCATATTAAGTTTAAGTGCATTGTTTGTTGTGATGTGTATACATTTCTATGAGACATTGAAAAAAGAATATATAAAAAAATAAAAATTCTGTGTTGATATATTATAATTGTAGGTATCCAGTCTTGGCTCAATTTTCTATATTGAATTGCATCAGTTATAGGTTATATAATAACCTCCATATTGGAGGCCTCAGATATCCAGTTATTCGCTAACACTTTATCTAACACAACATCACTATTTAGCACAAGTTGAGTGGATATTAAAATGTCCTTCAGTGAGGATATATTGACCTTGTTTCGGGCTCAGTTCGTAGTGGGGGGGACCCATTCTCCTTTTGTTCTTAGGTGAAGACCAGGGCCAGGGGGAAGGGATGTATAAACTGGTCAGACCAAGGGACTTGTCTATGCCGTTCAAGATTTATTAAGGTTTTGGAGAATATTGTGTAAATTGTGTGAACTGCTCTGTGTGTCTGCCCCATTGGGGTCATTGATCGTTTAACAGCCATAAGCATAGCTAATGGCCTCAATGCTAAGCCATCAGAGGGGTTGTCTACCTGAATGTTAAAATCGCTCAGGAGGGTACAATTTGCATAACTGAAGATTTTATGTGCCAGCGTCTGGGTGATAGAGTTGGTCAAATCTCTTGCATACCCCGGGGGGAGGTGGTACAACTGGACCCCCACGAATAATCAGTGAGTGTAGGGTGAACTGAAGAAGCCTAAGGTGTCTGCACCTGCCAGTTCCTCTACCTGTAAAATGGTGCACTTGATTGACTTTTTAAAGGCTAGGTATCGGATATGGCCTTCCTGCAGGGTCACCCCCAAACATTTTGCCATCCTACTTCTCTTTTTCTGACCTCATTTTTGCTGGCTTTAGGACTCTGCGCACTTTAGCACTGCTAATCAGTGCTAAAGTGCATATGCTCTCTCCTTAAAACATGGTGACATTGGCTCGTACCTAATTGGCGTATTTAATTTACTTATAAGTCCCTTGTCAAGTGCACTACATGTGCCCAGGGCCTGTGAATTAAATGCTACTAGTGGGCTGCAGCATTGGTTGTGTCACCCACATAAGTGGCCCCCTGACCATGTCTCAGGCCTGCCTCTGCACTGCCTGTGTGTGCAGTTTCACTGCCACTTTGACTTGACATTAAAAGTACTTGCCAAGCCTTAAACTCCCCTTTTTCTACTAATAAGTCACCCCAAAGGTAGGCCCTAGGTAGCCCATAGGACTGGGCGCTATGTAGGTAAAAGGCAGGACTTGAACATGTGTGTTCTATATGCCCTGGTAGTGTACAACTCCTAAATTTGTTTTACACTGCTGTGAGGCTTGCTCCTTTCGTAGGATAGCATTAGGGTTGTCCTCATATACTGTTTGAGCAGTAGAATCCTGATCTGAAAGGAGTAGCCAGGTCATATTTATTATGACCAGAGTGGTGATACAAATCCTGCTTAATGGTGAAGTTGGATTTTATATTACCATTTCAGGAATGCTACTTTTAGAAATTGAGCATTTCTCAACACTTAAATCCTTCTGTGCCTTCTAATCCACGTCTGGCTAGGTAGTTGACAGCTCCCTTGTGCATCCACTCAGACAACCCAAAACACAGGATGCTCATTCACATTTGCACACATCTGCATATTGAATGCGTCTTCCTGGGCTGGGAGGCTGGAAGGCCTGACACTTACATGTCAAAGGACAGTAGCCTGCCCTCACACAAAGGACTGCCACACCCCCTACTGGGACCCTGGCAGACAGGATGGAACTGAAAGGGGACCTTGTGCACTTCTAAGCCACTCTTTGATGTCTCCCCCACTTCAAAGGCACATTTGGGTATTTAAGCAGGGTCTCTGACCCTACCAACTCAGACACTTCTGAGGTAGACACTCTACTTCATCCAGACACTTCCTGGAGAACCTGAACCAGAACCTGCAACCTGCCAAGAAGAACTGCCTGGCTGCCCAAAGGACTCACCTGACTGCTTTCTGAGAAGGACTGCTGCCTTGCTGATGCCCTGCTGCCTTGGGCCTTGGGCCTGGATGTGCTGACAAAGTGCTCTCCAAGGGCTTGGATAGAGCTTGCCTCCTGTTCCCTGAAGTCTCAGAACCAAAAAGACTTAATTCCTGCAAGAAGAACTCCCTTTGCGCTGGAAATCAAAGCACAACCTGCAGAAAATGATGCAGCCCGACTTCACAAGGAGAAGATCGATGCAGGGCCAGCGTAGCGACTAGAAATTCGACGCACTGTTCACTGGATTGACGCAAAGCTGAGCCAGAACTACGCAGCCCAACTTCCAGGAGAAGAATCAATACAGCGTCTGGTGTGCTGTAGAAATTTCCACGCAACGCCCACCCGATCGATGCATTCTCTGTGACTTCGTCCTGCCAGTGCTGGATTTCAACAAATCGGCCCTGGGGCGTCCGAAAACCCCGCAACCCAAACAGGATCCAAGTCCAAGCACCGGAAATCGATGCAAAGCCTTCCCTGCATGAAAAATAAATGAAGCATCACCGTGTGCGGCCCGAGAAATTGACGCACACCTCCCTGTTTTCCACGCATCTCCTCCTCTGCAGTTCCTTGCGGAGATTTTGAACATAACCCAGGTACTTTGTGCTAACAGGAGACATTTGTTGCTTTTAAGAGACTAAAGGCACTTTAGATCATTTTTACAGTGATTTTTCAAAATATACTTATTGCATCTTAATGGTTTTGACCTGCATCGTACCAGATGAATACTATATATTTTTCTAAGCACTGTGTGGTGTATTTGTGTGGTGTTCTACTGTGTTATTACATGATGTCTTGCACAAATACTTTACACATTGCCTTCTAAATTAATCCTGACTTCTCAATGCCAAGCTACTAGAGGGTGGGCACAGGATAATTTGGATTGTGTGTGACTTACCCTGACTAGAGTAAGGGTCCTTGCTTGGACAGGGGATAACCTGACTGCCAACCAGAAACCCCATTTCTGACACTAGGGCTATGCCACACGGCTCTGGCCCTCTCTGTCCAAGTTTACACATGCATAATTTTGAGGGAAGGGCCAGCTACAAATCTGGACAGGAATCTTCATTAAGCTATTCATAAAGAGGATATCTAATTGCTCATCCTCTATCATGTTATATACATCCAGAGCATGTTTAGGAAGGAAGTGAACATTGATTAAGGCTCTTTTTAGTCTTATTGAGGTATCTGTCTGCTCCTTATTCTCCCGATTCCTAAATCTATAAGATGGAGGAGGATTTTACAAGGGCAGTAGATTGCAAGGCCCACTCAATCCAATAGTACAGGTTTGCTACAATTGCTACTTTGGGTTCTTAAGTCATGTAACTCCACAGAGGTATAAGTTATATAAGATCTCATAACTGAAGTGCTTTATGCTGGTGCTGACCCCGATCCGGACATGGACAGGTGTAGACGGGCTTGCCTTTGGTGTGCCAGCAACACGCCCACTGTGCACGTCCAGAATAGAGCCATCATTTTAGGTGTATTATTGTGTGCGCCTCAAACACTAGATTTTTGGTAGTAAAGAATGGTGCCTCTCCGAATCCAAAAACCCACTCCCTTGCTGTGATCTCACCGGAGCAGCAGCCACTGTATCTGTGCAAGAAGCAATGCAGTAAAAAAGTAATTAAGTGCTATATAAAAGCAGGAATTTCTAAAAGCAAGTCTAAAACGAATTTCCTCAATAGCAGCATTAGAATTTCAGTAATACATTATTTCAGATTCAGCACTGTAGGAAGCTGGCCCGGTGTGTAGTGGGTACCTAAGGTACTTACACCTTTTACCAGGTCCAGGTATTCCGTATTAGTGAAATGTAGGCAGAGTCTGGAAGCCAGGTTCTCTAGAGATGGCTGTGGATGAGCAGCCAAGGCTTATCTAGGAGATGATGCAAAGCTCATGCATTACCACTGTGGTCACACAGCACTTATACACTTGAAAGAAACCACACAGTGTTACAAAAAAAGGTATTTTATTGTGGTAACACAACACTAACAATACTATAGAGCCAATACTCCAGTACTAGGAGGTACGTAATACACCAGCTATACACACTAGTTGCTATAAATAGGCATTAGAATAGTAAGAAAACAGTGCAAAGCAAAGTAAAACACAACACAGAATGGTGACCCAAGGGGGAGCACAACCCATATACTAAAAAAATGGAATTTGAGAGTCGGACCCCAACCTAGGTAAGTAGAGTGTGTAGAGGGGCGCTGAGGGTACCAGGAAAGCACAAAGGAAAGTAACACAAGACCCCACAGTGATCAGCAAGGTAGGAGTAAATTACTAGAATTTCCCCAGAATACACACTTAGAAGAAAAGAAGAGAAATGCAAAACTGAGAGATGTATGCAAGAAGCCAACGGTCGGTTTCTGAAGAGGAAGACCTGTGAAAAGAGGGGACCAAGTCCAGTAGACACAGCAGAGTCCAGTGGGGGCAGGAGCCCCTACCCACACAGCTGAGGATGCAGGAATTGATCAACGGTGAGGAAGAATAGTCAGTACTGCAGCCCTGGAGTCAGAGTCAAGTCCCTAGAGGATGCAGGTGATGTCCCACACTGGAAGGAAGATTACAGTTGGGTTTGCATGTCCGTATTCCACCAACAAGCCTTGGCACAGGCAAAACTTGCTGTTGGCAAAAAGTGGTGCTTCCAGGGACCAGCACGGTCCAGGAGGAGTCAACCCAGGAAGGGGAGGCAGAGGGGGGCCTCAGCATTGCAGAGAGCCCGCAGAAGCACAGGCAGCACTCACAGAAGTCCCACAGCACAAGGACACAGAAGGGGCAAATGGAGCCCACGCAGCACTACAAAAAGGAGTACCACACCGCAGAAGAGCCACTCAGGGAGCTGTGTGTCACAGGATGGAGTGGTAGGGGCTGGAGCTACATGATGCCTGAAGAACCCTTGGAGGGAGTGCCAACAAGCCTTGGCAGCTGCAAAGGATGCAGTGCACAGGGTACTGTCCTGCGTGCGAATGCAAGGGCTTACCTCCACCCAAGTTGGACAGCTGGTAGAGAGGACCATTTGACCATTTCCGACCTCCACCTGTGCTGCAGGATCCACACAGCTCAGCAGAAGCGTGGATCCAGGCAGACGGGGGTTTTGAGGAACCACCCAAAAGAAATCCTAAATAGCCCTGAAAGGGGCAGTGGTCACCTAGCTGGCTGACCCCCTATCAGGAGGGGGCTCTGACGTCACCTGCCTGACCTGGCCACTCAGATGGTCCCAGAGTTTCCTGCAAACCTCAGATTCAATATAGCAAAACCCAGGGACCCTCTGGAGAAGCTCTGGGCACCACACCTGGAGTGGTGATGGACAGGGGAGTGGTCACTCCCCTTTCCATTGTCCAGTTTCATGCCAGAGCAGAGACTGGAGGTCTCTCAACTGGTGTAGACTGGCTTATGCATGGAGGACACCAAATGTGCCCTTCAAAGCATACCAGTGGCTTTGGGAGGCTAACCCTCCCAAGTCCAGTAACACCTATTTCCAAAGGGAGAGGGTGTAACACCCCTCTCCCAAAGGAAATCCTTTGTTCTGCCTTCCTGGGCTCGAGGTGCTCAAGCAACAAGAGAGCAGATACCTGTCTGTGATGCGGCAGCAGCTGGGGCTGCCTGGAAAACCTCAGTAGGATTTAGAGGCAATGATGGGGGTCCTCTAAGGAGCCCCCAGAGTGTGTGGGATCATACAACCAATACTTGGAAAATAATTGGGGTATGATTCTGACATGTTTGATACCAAACATGACTAGGTTTGGGTATTACCATTATGTAGCTGGACATAGGTATTTACCTATGTCCAGTACACGCGTAAAATGGCATCCCTGCACTCACAAATTCCAGTAACATGGGACTGGAGTTTGTGGGTGTACCTCTGCTAGTGCAGGGGCACCCTCACACACAGGTACATGCACTCTGCCCTCTGGGCTGAGAGGGCCTGCTATGGGGTGGCATATAGTGACCAGGTGCAGTGACCTATAGTGAAAACGGTTGCATGCACCCGGTTCATGCAGACTTCAATGGAAGACCTGCATAACCCATTGTATGGGCTCCTTACTGCAGCCCATAGGGATCCCCTGAAACCCCAATGTCCTGTGTACCTGGGTACCATATAGTAGGGGCTTACATGGGGGCTCCAATATGCCAATTGTGGGATGAAATACAGATTTTGGGGAGGGAGACCATACTCACGGGGGTCCTGGTTAGCAGGATCCCAGTGAACACAGTCAGACACACTGACATCATGCATGCCAAGAAAGAAAATACTTTCCTTCAAGCATCAACATCAAGAAAACATGCATTTCATCCAGTAATTCCCGTCTTTAAATGTTTTAAAAGTGAATGGTCTCACAATTGTCTCACAACTAGGTATCACAATTAGGCATTGAAACTTTCCACAGGCTAGTGGAGCTGCCCCCAGTAACGGCCGGGTGTCACTTTGTATGTGTAAATTGTGAACCTTACTGTAAAGTCCCAATAACTTTTGCTTGTTTAGTGAAAAAATAGGTGCATAGCAATCCCTCTATCAGCCTTCTGTCACAATAATGTTAAGACATGGGAAGATTCCATCTTGTAATTTGCGTATTAGCTTTTTGATGGGAACGTATTCAGAATTTCACCAACCTGAAGATCCTTTACCAACTTCTATAACGAAGCATCAGTAGTTTCAGATATTTATATCAACGTTCACTGAAAATCGAAGATTTAAAAATGTCACCAGCTCCCATGGGGATTGTCACTCTCACAATATGCCAAGATGCATCAATAATTTTCAAATGAAATATACAACTTTACAGGATGCTGTTTGGCTTCTGTATAAACAACTCTTTAGGGTCCTTACATGGTGTAATGATCATTTATCAGGATGGGGGTTCTTTAGGTAGTAAGAGAGATTAAGTACACATTTTTGCACACTGTCTAATATTGATAATATTAGGGGATACATGGACGCTTGTGTGGCAATTGTGCAATATTGCAATGCTCATAGAGCCTTTTTATTGGTTAGCAAGTCAATGCAATGCTTTGCGTACCTTTGAGGTGCACAAATACCTGAGCAAATCCTTACTAAATAATGCCCCTAGGCTGCCATCAGGAGTGGACTGTTTTACTGACAGTTCCTGTGCGAACTATTGGGTTGACTCGAAAACATTCAAATCGACTTAATGTTATGTTTTACTGCAAGAGCAAAAGGATACGAAGGGAGATGTAAACATGAGCAACTAAATATGCCGTGTTCACTTAAGTACTTCTCTCTTTATCCATGTTTTTCTAGTAAATCGATTGTGTTGGGCGTTTTGCTTTCGTTTTAAATTCTGTTTCTTCATGAAACACACAAAGTAAAAATAACATATAAAACAACTATAAATTACGGATCTTCAAGTCTCAGCACACTTATCGAAAAACAGAGATGAAAGTCATGTATTTAACATGAACTGATAAAAATATTTGTACTTTGTCAATTCATAAGAAATCCGTGCCCCTTGTTTGCTAGGTGATATTTCCTTGAAAAATGTTTCCTGCGAAAAGATTGTTTGCCTGAACAGAACCATTTTATATAAGAAAAGAGAATTTCTATTCAGTTTTCCATATATAAACTTCCTTTCAAACTCAGATTACTCGAAAAAGTGTAGTCTACAGTTAGCACCTCTTGTTTTGGCTGAAACCTGTGATTCGAAATTGATAATCAAGAACAAAATATACGCTTTCAAGTATACCCACCACGGCCAACAATGATCCAAAGTGCAAGGATTTTACTTCCAAGTACCCTATTAAAAGCCTTGCAAGTTGATTTTCACCTTTAGAATGTGCCCAAACTTTAAACTCAGCTGCATCTATTAATGGCTGCCAAAAGCCTTGGGCGAGCTGTTGTTGACCTTAAATGTGACCCACCTGTGCGGTTGTCACGTCAGCATACGCAAAAAGATAGATGTGCATTCATCAGCCCTCTTTCCTGACTCTGAATGCTCTTTGAAAAATAAGTTGTTGTATTTTTACTCTACAAAGCGCACTGAACTTTAAAACAGTGACACCCTTTCACACTTCGTTCACAGTTGTTAAGCGAGATCGTCTTCGAGTCATTACCATTCCGTTTTATCCAGCCATTGATTCCACTTACCGTCTTACACAGCAAGATTAGCGCCATCGGAGGCCTCCTTTCAAAAATACTCCCACCACTGGCAGAGCATGCGCCCCCTTTGAATGGTTTCTGGAGAAGGCTGCTTAACTATACAGACAAGTGCCTATCTGACAAGCCTGCTTTTTGTCTCACTAGCTGCTTCTTGAATCAGGTCTCATTAGTTACCAGGGGCTGTATCTTAAAAGCAATGTGTGCCTATGCAAGATATTGATTAGCGTGGATGTTTTCATCTCCGATTGCTAATGCAAAGCCACATTTAGCCCTAATCATCAGTTTGTGCACATGACCTGTGATAAGTTCAGATTCGGATAGTACACTTTCATCAGTTAGTGCACATTTTATTAATTTGCTCAATGCTGACAATATGGCAAAAAAATCTTGCAATAGCTGAAGTAGAACTTAGCAATCACGTCAGATAAGAATGTTGCCGTGCTCGTTTGTGCTGTTCTCTAGTACGTGATGGGTGATTAGTATAGTAAAATGTATCCCAAATGGACAATTTTAAAGCTTAAATAAGGGGGTAAAACTCATACCTCACATCCAGTTTGCAGCAAAGAAATTGAATATTAAAATGAAACGCGAGGACACGAGAATATGAAGTAACATGCTTTGGTGAAGGGTGAACATCAATTATAGAATAGTTTTAGTAATAGATAAGAGATCAATTTGTCCAATGCAAATTGAATTTAGCATACTGTCTTTTCTGGAATTTAGGGAAATGTTTTTATTGCGAATGTTCTAGTTATTTTTCTTTCAGTTTGAGAAGGATTTTGGGACAGTACAACATTTACCGCATTTGAGGGTTCCTAGCAGGCCCTGCTAACTAACGAGCTATTTTTCTCCAAGACAATATATGTAATAGCAAAATTATTATTTATTTTTTAGCACCTTTTTGGTAGGATGGACCCCTTTCTAACTGGAATTTTCTAATTTCCTAGGGGGATATTTGGCCTATCAGAACATATTTAATACTTAAGAAAATGTAATCAATATTTACGAGAAATAATAATTTCACACTGAGACTAACAGTCATAGAGGCACCAAGTCACAAAGACCAACAAACATTCAGGCATTAATGCACAAGAACAAATTATGTAGAAGTGTTACAGAAAGAATCTGTTGTTACAGATCAGTGCAAGATACTGTCAGGAAAACTATTTCCAGTGTTGTTAAGTTCTTACCTCAGCAAAAACAATTCCCCTTTTCCTTGTACCCACGTTGGTTGCAGCGGCGTCCTCATTCCAAGTGGCTCTTTCAGAGGCTGTCCTTAGAACTAGCTTCTTCATGCAAGATGGTGGCCGCAAATCTTTGAGAGGTCAGCGCTCGAATGTTTCTGCCTTTAAAAATGATTAATGCGTAGATTCCCTTTGGGAGCAGATAGACATGGGGAGTTTGGGGTCTCTGAGCTCACAATTTAAAAATACATCTGTTAGTAAAGTTGGTTTTGAGATTGTGTGTTTGAAAATGCCACTTCTAGAAAGTGGGCATTTTCTTGCTTAAACCAGCCTGTTTGTGGATTCCCTTTCTGGGTCAGTTTGACAGTTGGGTTGTTTGCACCTCTCTCTAGCCAGAGACACAAAGGGAGCTGGGGTGTAGGCTGCATATTGTGAAGAGCCATCTGTGCTAGCAGGGAGGGGAGGAGTGGTCACTTACACCTGAAAGGGCTGTGCCTGCCCTCACACAATGTAGTCTCCAACCCCCTGGTGTGTGTCTGGGGCCTGGCCCAGGCAAGGGCAAGGCAGGATTTTACAAACAAGAGAGACTTTCATTTGAAGTAAGCCTACTTCAAAGGGCAAAATGGGTATGAAAAGGGCACCCAAAACCACAGACTATAGATCACTCCTGGAAATCAAGAGGAACCTCGGCCTGAAGAGCTGAAGAGCTAAGGAAGGAGAAGTGCTGCACTGCCTGAGACTGTGCTTTGTGGAGCTATCCTGAAGTTGCTGCTTCTGCCTGTGCAAGAGGACAATGACTAGATTTTGTGTGCCTTCCTGCTTGTGAAGAAATCTCCAAGGGCTTGTCCTGAGCTTGCCTCCTGTTGTTGAAGTCTCAGGGCCATCAATTACTTCTCCTGCCAGCACCTGGACTCTCTGCTGAGACTCCTGCCCTGCAAAGTGGTGCCCCATCCAGTTCCTGGGGCCTTGGAAGGTGAAGCTGGCAAACCAAGACTGAAAATTCATGCACAGACCGCTGTGCGGGGAAAAATTCGAAGCACCTTCCGAGAAGCGGCTGAAAAATGGTGCACCGCCGGCTTCGCGGCAGAAATCAACACTTCACCGGCATTGCGGCTGGAAAATCGACACACAGAGCTGGAAGAATGACATGCAACAACCGCTGATGGAGGTTGTTAATGTCGCAACCCACATTGCGTGGTTTTGCTGATACCGTGCGGCAGGATTTTAGATGAAAACCTTGCTGTGCGTGGAAAAATGACGCAACGCCTGACGGACCTGAGTACTGCCCGGATCGACACATCGCTCCCCTACGGGGAGTAAAAACGATGCAAGCCAACCTGACCAGAGAAGGAGAAACTATGCATGGTGTCGCTTGCGGGTGAGAAATCGATGCACCACTTACCTTTTTCCATGAACACTCACCCATGCTTGTTATTTTGACGCTACCCAGGTACTTTTCAACGCTAACAGTGTTTTACCTGTTTTCTAAGTTTTTCAGATTCTTTTCTCTTTTTAATTAATAACTTGACTTGTGTATGTTAGATGTTTGTAGTTTTGGTCTTGTTCTGGTTAGATAAATATTTTCTATTTTTCTAAACCTGTGTTGCGTCATTTTGAAGTGTTTTCATGAAGTTAATGTATGTGTTGCTACAAATACTTTACACCTAGCACTGTGAAGTTAAGCCTGTCTGTTTGTGCCAAGCTACCAAGAGGGTGAGGAGGGGTTAGCTGAGGGTGAGTGTCCTTTACCATGAATAGCTTGAGGGTCCTTGCTTAGACAGGGGGTAACCAGACTGCCATCCAAAGGCCCTATTTCTAACACACTTCAACTGCCATCCTTAGGAGAATGAGCAGTGTTCTTGAGGCGCTACGTTTCATAGAGAATTCTTCCAGTTTTGAGTAATTAATTCTTTTTCTTGTTGCTGTGTGCACACCAGCTACTTTTTCCCTTCTGGAGAAGCTGAATTTCTTCCTTCTTCCATCAACTGGCTATCGGCTTTCTGAGGAGAATTCGTTTTGGCTTAAGAGAACTTTGATCAACTGTAGTAAGGAATTCTTTTGTATGATTTCCAGACTTGCCAATATATATATTCAAAAACTCTTCGCCTTGCAGACATGCCAGTCTTAGAGACAAACCTCAGTGCTCAGACTAATTCCTAGAGACTGTGATTGAGAAAACTAAACCTTGAGATGGAGTTTTTGTTTCCTGTAAAATACATTAGAAGATTGTATATGTGTGAACCTTTGAACTGTTCTCCAGAGAATCCTGGATATCTCTGACTCCTGGGTAAAATAAGATATTAAGTTAACATTGTTCTCTTACAGAGAGGCCAGTCTCTCAAAAGATCCAGGTTAAGAGAACAATACAACTGGGTGAATGTGAATGGCTGAACAGTTGAATGAGAAGTAGGAATGTACTTATCTATGCTCTTATCACCCTACTGCAGGTCCTTCCTTTGAAGAAATCCCAATAAGAAGAAAGGTGCAGGTTACAGAAGCACACACTGAATTTCCCATCTTCAATTGGGAAACACAGGCTGCAACTGGATCTCTAAGCGGTCTCTTTTTTTCTGTTGTCATCCCCCTTTTCCCCTAGCGGATGCAGGACTTAGATAATCAGTAAAGTCTGAGCACGCATCTGTTGGAGAGAGTTGGGTAAAAGGCATCTGCCTCTGTAGAAGTTTGATTTAATGGGTAATGTCCTTACAGATACGATGATATGAAGTAGGAGTTCAAAACCATATGGATTAGTGGATACAGGTTAGATACAGAAAAGGAGAACAGGGTGATATGCACCAAGGAAAACACAGTAATGTGTACAAGTAATGTACTTGGGATGAACCTTAAGAGATCATTGGGTAATGAATTTCAAGACAGAAATGGATGATGCTCTTCAGTGGAGCACTGGAAGATACACCTTAGAAAAACACTGCATAGTGTACCTCATGATTTAATGAGGTACTGTGCCTGATGAATCCCTGGATGATATGCACAAGAGAAACAATGGGTGAATTACAGTGTAGGGGCTCAGTGCTAGATGCAGTATTGGTGGTATAAGATGATGTGCAGTGGGGGGCATGAGATGAAATATAATAATGGAACATTGATATGTGTAGCAGAGAGTACATCCAAATCTGTAGTTGGTCAACAGAGATTGGTTTTAATGTGGTCCCAAAATGTCCCATGTCAGCAGTGTGCATTTCTTCCAGTCCATTTTTTTTATATTGGTGAGCCGAGTCACAAACTGTTTTTGATACTGCGTAAAGTAGTCCTACAGTATAATTACTAATGTGCTACAAAATCGTATTTACAAATCTCACAAACCTACATGCAGAGATATCCTCCCCCTCTTCTATCTTTTATATGCAGATATCCCCACCCTGACTGCAGAGATGTCTGCATATGTATGCATATATTTATTAGTAAATGCGGAAGGGGAGTGGGAATGTCTGAAGAATGGGAAATACTTACTACTAAATCCGTGGGGAGAAGGAAGGGTTTACGGGAGGGATATGCACCCATTCACAAAAGAGAAGGCTCATTGCTATTCACAAACTGCCCTTTTATAGTAGTGACAGCCAAAATGGATCCAACACAATAGTAAATGTAGTCCAGCTCAGAGATGAAGTAAGTGTTGCACCACACATGGACAACCATAGGTTCTGTAACCCTCCAAAAGGACTTAAAGTACTAACTCATAGAAATTCATGTTAAAATAAATTAAATCATTTGCACTATTTTAAAACATAGCTGTTTGTGTTTCATTGTTAAAGTCATTGTTTATAAGTAAGACATGATTATTATTCTATTGACCTTTTCAATATTATAATTACCAGTCATTGAAAATAGTTATATTTACTTTCAATTCATTTTATGCATCACTCTTCACAATTTTATATATAGGAAAAAAACTTTTGGCTTTTTTTATTTAAACTTCAGAAATATGTATTTTATTTTGCATTATTACATTTTAATTTAAGATTAGGTTATTATCAATTTAAAATGTTTAACATGTTTATTGTTCAGCTTTTAAAACATATATCTAAAACGTATATTCATATTTAAGATAAAACTATTTTCTCAATTCTTAAAAAGTTTAATAAAGTTTTAAACTTCTCCCTACATTGCCTTAGAGATATCTCTACCCCCTTTGAGGAGTTCACCGTGAAGTGTGCAAAACATTAAGGCCCTGATTTATTGAAAAGTGGTGCAGCGTGGTGCTGCACCAAAAATAGCAGCGCTGTGCCACTTTTGAAATACAAGGATGCATCGTATTTACAGGAATACGGTGCACCCCTGCATTTCCCCCTATGCTGGCGTTAAATCATGCTGCCTGTATCAACACAGGCAATCCTGCACCATAGAGCAAGGGTGTCTGTGTTGAGAGGATAGTTTGTTTATGTGCAGGCAGGTATCCCTTCCTGCACATAAATAATCCATTATGGTGATTTGGCACTTCTTTGTGTGCTGCAAAATTCAGCACACATAGAAGTATCAAATAAGTACCAAAGTGTCATTTTGGAATGATTGTTTATGTGCACATAAACAATCATTTAATGTCTTTTTTCTTCTTCTATGTGTGCTGCAGAATGCAACACACATAGAAAAAGCAAAAAATCAGGAGGAATAGAAGCATTGCTCCTCATTTTACCATGCTAATGCCACCCCTGGGGTGGTGTTTTTAGCACTGCCTCAGGTTTACGACAACTTGTAAATCTGAGGCAGCGTAAAAAAATGGGTTTTGTGGTGGATCACCTACTGGAACACCCATTGCACGCCCTTCTGACCCAGAAAACTGCGTTAAAGGGGCCCAAATTTACAAGAGGTGTAATGCCACAAAAATTGGTGTTACACCTCCTTGTAAATAAGGAGCAGTGTTTAGCACCACTGGAGCGTCATGAAAAGTGGTGCTTCAGTGGCTGTATGGGCTGTTCAAACTGCCCTTGAGTACTGTTGTAAAGTGACTATCAGTAGTAATTTTACAGTTGTAATAAATGTTTTTACTGACTTCACCCCCTGTTTCAGGGGTTGGGGACATGTAAGTTTACACTTTGGAGAAACTTAACAGTCATAACAGATGACCAGTCAAAAGTAGTAAAACTACTCAAAAGCGTGACAGTAAATGTATTTGTCGTAATTCTACACATGTAGGTTTACATTTGTAAATAGCCCCAGGAGTTTTATAGTTTTTCCCATTAAAAATGTGAGAATAAATAATGCAAGGGAAAGTAGTGGACCACAAAAACGAGTAAGGCATTATCAGCATTTACTCCTCAAGATTTTGAGTAATTTGTTTACATCAATTTGGAAATAATTGTGGGTCGATGCCCTAATAAAAATAAGCTGTCTGTGGTGAGTACTTTTAACACACTAAGGAGTACACACGCAGTAACCACTTGTTTTTGGTTTACTGCCTTAAAATGCTCTTTGATTTTTCATTGTCAACATTTTGAATTAAGGATAGTTGTCTACTGCACTTGTAATTAGTTGTATTTCTCCTTCTCCACAAAGGCATTCTTGGCCACTGTTTAGACAACCAGCGCAGGCTGGAAACAACCCATGCTCGAAATCCTTAATATGTGGTATAGAAACTTAACAAAATTGTTAATCATTGGTCCAGAAATTTACTGCCTGATTCTGTAAAAGAAAACATACTTTTGACGGGCACTTTGACTGAACTAACGTTTTGAAGATCTGCAGCATGTTGGGGATAACTAATTAAAATTGATAGTTAATATGAATGCCTTAACAATATGTCTGACTTCATTTGGTGAAAGATATACTGTTTTTTTAAAAAAAATTGTAAACATTGACATTTTCACACACAAGCACATCTGAAAATCATATATTGGCATTCCAGCCGAATATCCATACATTATATTAAAACAAAAATACAGTACAAAGTTTAATAATTTATATCTACATTAGTGATTCTCTGGACTCCATGATATTAAACATAATGGGAAGCGTAAGAAAGAAAGAGAAGCAAATGTAAGCATCAATATCACTTTTATTAAACAATTCAATTATAAAAAATATAATCTCTGAAGAACAAGAAAAATGCATTATCAGGATTAAATTCCTAATAAACCTGCTTACTGTGCCTAAAAGGTGCTCTGCCCTGAGGTGGAAAAAAACCTTATATGGGTCTTCATTACAAGTTGTGTCACAAGGAATTTACCAGACGTATGGTTAACTAGCATAGACAGAAGGTATATTATTAATTTACAAGTGAAAATACTGCATACATTAATGAATGAATGCATTAAAATCCAGCATTGATAATTAAAATATGTGATAAACTCATAATGCGACGAACACTCATAACGTGTTTCCATTAAGAAAATCATCAGTAAATAGCACTGAAATTCACCACCAACAAAGACAAGTCAGTAAATAACATAAAGATGTAATTATCTGTAATAAAATGAAAAATCTGACCACAAATCATTACATGTAGACAAAAAGTTTTGAAGCCAATTGCACTTTCAGATCATAAATTGAGCATCCTATATCAGCCCCCACATATCAAACATACATACCTGAGGGTGAACCAAAAAACTACACATAGGAGAGACAAAGGATGTCCTTAACATTGTTGTTTGTTTCTAGTCTTGTTGATGTCAACCAGTCCCACTTTGGAAAATCTAAAATGACGCCAGGCAAGAAAATTTAGGTCTATATTTATGGCCAAGTGGCAGAGCGCAGCAAGTCACTTTGCTGTGGTGAGTCACAGAGAAAGGGCAGGAATGTACTGTATTTATCCAAATCTAATGCATAGCTTTACTTTTCCAAGCACTGGTGCACAATAGAATACCTAGCGCCAATGCAGGCACCCTTGCACCAGGTTGCAAAGGAAGGAGCACCTCCTGCACACAAATGAGCCCCTGAAGATTTTCCCTCTTTCTATATGTGCTGCAGGATGCAAAACACATAGAAAGAGGAAAAAAAAACAAAGAGAAATCAAGATATTTCTCTTTGTTAGGCCTCACCTCCTTATGCATAGTTTTTCGGTGTGTTTTCAGGTCTACCACATCTGGTGAATATGGATGTGCATCAAAATCCATTGATAATGCATGGGAACACCCATGCCACACTCATAAAAACTCCCCCCTGGGGCAGAGTAATGCAGCACAACAATTCGCACTGTGTTGCATTACTCAAGATTTTTTAAGCCACTCGGCCACATAAGGTGGCTTTGCATGTATTCATCAATCTCATTTTTCAGTTGTATAACTCTTGAACCACAAGACACAAAGCCCCTGAGTCTCTTTTGTGTCCTGTGACTATGCTACATGCATGGTTTATTAAATACTGCTGCTTAGTATTTACTGCAACTGGTAAATTATGCACATACAGTATTCACTGGATGACATCATTTTCTTATACCAGTACTTACAATACCTAATATGTCCTGGTACTGTATGGAACAGAAAAAAGATATAGAGTGCCAATAATGTTTGCGATTTCAATGCCAAACTCATGATAAGGACAGATGTCTCTCCTTATCTATCATTTTGAAAAGTACAAAGCCTGGAATAGTGTCAGCTCTCAGTAATCATAGCCTCTCCAATAGTGTCAGATTACTGTCAATAATAACAGAAAAAACATCAGCCATCCTATACTGATCAGATTTATCTATCTCTTACACACACTGGATCCATTCACAAAGCCAGATACACACGAGTATGAGCTATTATCATAGTGCTGTGCATACCTCATCCTTTAAATGAGAGTTAATCTTCTGTAAACGCATAATACTCTGTGCACTAAAAAACATGTTGAGAAGAAAATTTGAATGTGGATACGAACAAGAAAAGAACAATGAAAAATATATTTTCAAAATGGGAGGTGCATGGGGAAGTTTAAAGACAGAAACAGGATGGGCATTGTGAGAACCATGCACTTCCACCAACAGACCTACTAAAATTTAAATCAGCCTCAATTTACTAATGTTAGAGTTTTATCTATATAACTAGTACAGTAAAACACCAAGACTTAAGTTTAATATGCTCTGAGAAGGTGTTAAAATTGCTGAAAAAATGGCACAAGGAAATCTTTTACATTTTCTTTCACCGTTTTTACGCCCCCCCCCCTGATGGGGGAATACCCCCCTTGCATACATTAAGCCTGGCACAGGCATGATGTGGCACAAGGGTTTACAAAGTGGTGCAATGCATGCTATGCATGCATTGCACCACTTTGAAAATATGGTGTGGGGATTTTAGTCTTCTAACGACACATTGCATCAAAAAAATGATGCTAATGTGTCGGTAGATGGTGCCTCTACTATGGTCCTGGGATGATGGATTAGAAGCATATTTCAATGGTAGATTGGGTTTTAAAGGACTAAAGTCAGAAGGTAAAATCTTTGACCAGGACAAACGAGGTTGTTGTTTCCCGCCCAGGCTCCACTACGGTCAGCATCAAATTGAGCCTCGGTCCCAGTCTACCGCAACCATTGACTACTGTTAGACCTGACAGTCATAAACCCTTAGAGTAGTCATCCCTCAACTTTTTGCCTGCCACACTACATTTTCTGGTCTCGTTTTTGCTAGCTTTAGGACTCTGTGCACTTTACCAGTGCTGACCAGAGCTAAAGTGCTTGTATTCTCCCCCTATAAACATGACAATATTGGCTACATATCAATTGTAATTTTTAATTTAGTTTCAAGTCCCTAGTAAAGTGCACAATGTGTAACCCGGTCTAGTAAATTAAGTACTACCAGTGGGCCTACAGCACTCATTGTGCCACCTGCTTCTGTAGCCCTCTAACCATGGCTCAAGCTTGCCATTGCAGCCCCTGTAGGTGCAGTGTTGCACTGTCATGTCAACCTGTTGGAAAGATAAACCTCTTGCTGGGTCTAAACTTCCTTTTTTATGCATATCAGTCTCCCGAAGGTAGGCCCTATGTAACCACATTGCATGGTGCAATGTATTGAAAAGGTGGAGCATGCACTTTTACGTTTTACATGTTCTGGTTGGGGAAAACTCTTAAATTTGTTTTGCAATACTGCAAGGCACCATAGGCCTCCATGGGATAACATTGAGATTACCTTATTACATTTTCTAAGCGTAATTTCCAATTGTGAAGAAATGGGACCCCTAGGTTTGGTGTCTCTGGACTCACAATTTAAAATTACAACCTATGATGAAGTTGTTTCTTTTTTTACTCTAGCCATTCAGTGCCTACTGCCTCCCTCCAACACACATTTGGGGTGGGGTGACAGCTAGGCAGCCACACACAAAGAAAGGGAGTTGTGACTGAGTGGCCATTTGCATTCTGGTGGGTCGTCTTGGACAGTATGAAAGGGAGTAGCAGATAGGTAAACCTGAAAAGCCTATCTCCAGTCCACACACAAAGGGTTGTATGCCGTTCCTCTCCTGTAGTTAGTCTGGAGCCAAGGCAGGAAGGATGGACCTCTCTGCTTTTCAAAGTTTGCTTTAAAGGATTCCCCACTTCAGAAGCACAACTGGGTATAAGTACTGAACCTCTGACTCCATGATTCTAGAAGACTTCTGGACCTATGGATACTTTGCCATGAAGAAGAGTTGCTGTGCTGCTACAAGGACTCTCGCTCTGATGGTTTCTCCTGGACTCTTGCTTTGCTGTGCTGACCTGCTGCCCTCTTGCCTGGGAGTGAGAATGACTGGACCTGCATCTCTTCATCCCAGAACCAAAGTGATCCAAGGGCTTGCTGAATGTCTCCTTTTCTGAAGTCTAAAGGACATAAAATACTTCTCTTCATCCGGCAACACCACGTGGACTTAGCTTGCTTCATGTCTTTCTCTGCCAAGTGGTGCCAGCCCAGGGACCTTAGAAGTGAGTATAAAGTGCTGCTATTGCCAAAACCCACACATCTATATCAGAACCGATGCATCTTAACCTTTGTGTGGGAAAACTTAGGCATGTATTTATACTTTTTTAACGCCGCATTTGCGCCGCTTTTTGACGCAAAAGAGGCACAAACTTACAAAATACAATTGTATTTTGTAAGTTTGCACCTCTTATGCGTCAAAAAGCGGCACAACTGTATCGCTAAAAAAGTATAAATATGGGCCTTAGTGCTTTGCACTCTGAACAATGCATCGCTGGCACACATCACTCCCACTGCAGGGAGACGATCAACACATCCCCTTGAGTTCATGGAGAAACCAAGGCACATTGGCTTCAAACTAAACCATCTCAGACCTTGTGTTTCGTCTTCAGAACCAAAACATTAACATTGTTGCATGGAGAAAATCGATCCTTCACATCAACTCATCCCTCCACTGCACCCTGAATCTCAAGTTGCTACCGGGATTAAGACATTTTCACCCAGCAGACCCTACATGGGTCCTGTATTATGCCCATGCTCCATGGTAATCAGCCTAAACTCTTGACTTTGCCCCAGTCCAACATGACCCAATACCCCAATAGATGCTAATTGCTTCTAATCACTATCTTTACAATTATTCTTTAACAATTCATACCTTAACTTCTACTTTTGGCATTATAGTCTTGTTTTATTTGAAAAATTAAGTTCTAGTTTTCTAATCAGGGTGGTATCTTTTTGTTCAGTGTTTTCACTGTTTTACTGTTTAAGTGTTGCATAAATACTTTACACATTGCTTCTTAAGTTAAGCCTGACTGCTCTGTGCCAAGCCACCAGAGGGTGAGCACAGGATAAATTAGGGTGTGTTGTGACTTACCCTAACCAGGATAGTGGTTCCTGCTTAGACAGGGTGCATACCCCTGCCAACAAAAATACCGATTTCTAATAACTACAATGGACACCGAGGGGCATATTTATACTCCGTCTGCGCCGATTGTTCGTCAAAAATTTTGACGCACAATCAGTGCAAACGTTGCCCCGTATTTAAACTTTGACGCCCGCGGACGACAAAATTCCACCATGTGCGTCATTTTTTGGATGCGGCAACCCGCCTTGCGTTAATTATATGCAAGGTAGGCATGCCCGTCCAAAAAATGGCTTAAAGGGCTGTGCGTCGTATTTATGTTTTGGGTAAAAATGACGCACGGCTGGGAGGCGGAGCCAGAAAATGACGCACAGCCCGATTTGCGTAAAAAATTAACGCCTGGGTCAGGACAGACATTAAAATGGGGCAAACACACCTGTATTTAATCAGAACACACAGAACAAAGAGCAGAGCAGCAGAGCAGCAACAGGGAGCCATGGAGGTGATTCTAATCCAGCGTGCCCGTAGACCCAGAGCTCAGCTGCAACAACAGCAGCTACAACAACACCAGCAGGGACCCCAAAGGCAGTGCAGAAGACAGGAGAGGATATCCCGCCCAAGAACAACCCTTCAGGGCCTCAGGGAACACAACATCATATAGAGGTACAGGTTGAACTGGCAGGCCATTCAGCAGCTGCTGCGCAACATTGAACAGCAGTTGGCCCCCACTTTGGTGACACCCCGCACCATCCCAACAGAAACAAAGCTGCTTGCCGTACTTCACATGCTGGCAAGTGGCTCTTTCCAAACAACTGGTGCCCTGGTTGGCAGAATATCACAACCATCATTCTCCGCCTTTTTGCCCAAAGTACTGGATGCCATAATTCGACTGACACCTGCCACATCTGCTTCCCTAACACACTGCAGAAGCAGCAGGAAACAAAACAGGGGTTCTACGCAATCAGTGGCTTCCCACACGTCCTTGGTTCAATCGACTGCACACATGTACGCCTTGTGCCACCTGCTGCAACTGAACACCTCTACCGCAACAGGAAGCACACACATTCCATCAACGTGCAGGCCATAGTCGATCACCAGGGATTGATCACCAACATCGTGGCTAAATATCCTAGGAGTGTACATGACTCATACATCTTCCGTCACTGCACCATCAACAAACACTTCCAGGATGGACGGTATGGCAATGGACTACTTGTTGGTAAGTACAAAAACCTACTTATATACACACTGCACAGCAACCCTCTAGGACACACAACACATACACCACAACAGCAACATGTGAACAGGAACACACTGAGGTCGTGACATCGCTAGCCATGTTTCTTACGTCACCATTGAACCTGTCACACATCGGAAATTACTGTACAGTCTAATGTTAAGAAGTCAAAGATCACAACGTGTGGAGTGGGTTGCCCAAATGTCACCTTGCAAAATGTAAGTGCCCCAATGACCTTTACTTTAATCCATTGCCTAAGTCTAAAGGTATGGGATGTCCAGGGTACATTGATATGAATGTGTTAACAACACTGTCAATTTTAACTGTGCATGGAACTATCATCTCACCCCCAGTGAAGACACATGGACACCTGTATCACAAGTCACAATGCTAGGGAGGGCACACTGTACTGCAAATCCCAAAACATACTGCTGACAAACGGTTAGCAGACAAACACTTGTTCAGCCAAGGAAACAACACAATGCAGATAGTACATCCTACAAGCCTAGGATGCGACATTATAACACAAAAGAGTCACAGACAACACAAGACAACTACTGCCATAAAAGGTCATTTCAATAGGACCAGCTACATCAACATGATCCCATTCATTTTCTCTTGCAGCTGATCAGGGGTATGGCATCCCGCCATGGATTATGACATCATTTGGCAACCCAAGTACAGCTGCAGAGCGTGCATACAACGAGGCCCATAGGAGGACACGCAGCATTGTCGAGCGGACCTTCGGCATCCTCAAGTCAAGGTTCCGCTGCCTCGACATCACTGGTGGTAGCCTCTTATATTCCCCCGAGATGGTCTGTAGGATCATCCTCACATGTGCAATATTGCACAACATTTGTATAAAAAGAAACATTCCCCTCCTGGAACCAGAGCCACACATGCCTGAAGAGGAGGAAGAGGAGGATGATGGCCTGCAACAGGAGGGGGAACTACAGAACACAGCTGCTGGTATACGCAGGCGGCAACAGATTGTAAATAATTTCTTCTGAATATTATCACCTTCACCACTTTAGTTAACTAATTTAAATAAACACCTATTCTAATCACCATATCATGGTCTGGCTATTCCTTTTCGCACACCTTCACCTCTACTTATCAGAATAAGAGTGTTGCCTCATGGAGCATTGCTGAGATACTGAGTAGGACACGGAACATCCCAGAGCTAATGTGATGCCTAACATACAATGGTCACATACACACACACTCTTAATGACATATATCATGTACATATCTCCTTTGAAGGCCAATAGCAGAGGACCACAACTATTTCACACATACATGTTGAAAGCAAGGTCCAACGCAGCATATGGCACACAACTATGACACCATCACTCAATAAGGGGAAAACAAGCTTCATACATGAGGCAGTCAATGTGCTTTGGCATCACTAACAGGAATGTCTGACACGACCCTTGACAGCAGTTAGTCCAACTGCATCCAATATTTGCAAGGAATATCTGTGACTAGAGTTCCATAGAAGCAGAACATAGACAGCACAAGTGCCACACATATGACATGCATTGCGCACATGACATTCCATGCACATGTCAGCCCATTTCCTAACTCCTGACACACCCATGCACCTGGTCACAACCCACCTGTCGAAAAAGGTCCCTGGAATACTAAGATGTGTACCCTGATAATACCTCCTCTACACACACAGACCAACATTAGCAAACTAGTGTGCTACACCCTTTCCTAAGGTATGCCATTGTCATATAACATCTGACTGCATAGACGTCAGGTCAATTTATACACTGTCTTCTAGTTTCAAAGCCCTGTTAGCACATGTAGATTGCTTCCCCTTGTGAAAATGTCTGTTGGCCCTTAGAATGCAAGTCTCACCTACAGGACTGGTGAGAAACAGATGCAGCCCACACCTGTGATCACCTCCATGCACACCACCCATTTCAAAAAGCACTGCCCCTGATGATGCCTGGAACAGCATAGGAGTTGCCATTATGTCAAATACACCGTCAACCATTGATACTAATTAAGCCGTGTAGCACAGCCCTTGGGGTCATTTGTCACCTTCAAAAACACAGGATGTACACAGTTTGACATGTCAACTGTCTAGTTTGTCCTCCAAACAGTCTCAGTCAGACCACTGATTATGTAACTTGTCCAGTAGCTGGCTCCTGAATCACCTTGCATTCTGTCAGCCTGACTGGCAACTGTCTGTGCTTCACACTAAAGTATCCCTGTGTCTACATATGTACCACACGTGTGTAAGCAAACCTCACATTTATAAGGGGGCATTGGGCATGGGCTTCATCCATGCATACCCAAATACATTGTATAGCATCATCTGCCTTTTAACTGTACCATTTGAGTTACATCCTCTTGGAAATGCAAAATTCATGGACCATCCCTTGTCTGGGTTGCATATATGCATGAATGACAAAGTGTGACAGTGTCCCAGGGTCATAGGCAGGGATTGGGTACGGGGCTTTCAGCACGACCAGCAACCACTGATAATGTCCATGAATAATACACAAATGTCAGAACCATGACAGTTCACACTCAGCATCACAGTGCGCACAACATAGTGATGGGCCGTGTGTGGTGAATAGCTGCGAGAATAAACAGCACAGAGGCTATGATGTTCCCAGATGCAGAGGGAAGTGCAGAGGCCAACCTGTGTACAAATGTTGTAATGACACCTGCCGGAACATGACAATTGAGACATTATCTCACTCGGCACACCAAGGTTGCCCTGTTGACTGTCTCATTACACGTCTTTAGTGAAAGGGTGGGACCATCCACATGTTGGTTCACATGTCCACATCTGCTTTACTCACATTGATCAACAAAGGAAACTCAGTAGTTACAGGAATAGCTGCCACTGACTCAGGATGAGTCCTGGTCCGAACTGTGACAAATTACACCGCAAACAATCTACAGGATCATCATTGGACCACACACATGAACAAGACACCTATGTGCAATTGATCACTGGAAATATGTGGACACGTGCTGTCTTGTATGCTGGTCCACCACAGCCACTTGATAGTTGGGGCTTACTTCGATGGCCTCAACTGTGGTGTCATCATACATATGAGATTAACCCTTGTCTGTCTGTGCAAACAACATGGTACCCACTTCTTCAATGCATGTGTATGACTTACTATGGGATTCATCAACTAGTGCCTAGGAAGCTCTTACCAATACTCTAGGACATAGGATGTTGAAAATGTGGACCATTGACCTGAACATGCGCCTGCCATCCATCTGGTGCATGCTATGTCACATGGGGTGTCTATGTGACCCTAAAACTTGGAAGTATACTTTACGGATGTTGCTACATGTATGACTAACACATGCCCTTGCTCATTTTAAATTTGACTTGCATCTTAGGATTGGACACATGGACATCACATTCATACAACCATATGTACAATTATGCTTCATGTGATATACACCCACACTTGGTCAACCAACACATTAGTTGTCAAAGCACACACTTTGAGCCAAAGGAATTTAGGTATTGTACACATGTGCGTCACAATGCTATCCTCTCCTTATGACAAACATGCACAATTTTTGCCACACATATATGTAGGCCACACTTATGACCATCTATGATGTCAGCCAACTGTAAAAATACTGTGAAGGGTGCAGTGGATGATGTTCCGCTGCAGTATGATGTCACACATGTGAACATACACCATCAACACCATACTGTCTTCAATTAGCCAATCTCTGATGTATTCCAAATGTAAAATAACCAAAAAACAAGTAAAAATGCCCCAAACCAGTTAATGCACTGTAATTTTTACGTCCCTAGCGATGTGCGTCATTTTATGTTTACCAAAACTGTATTTTCGTCATTTTTTTTGACGCACAGGAGTGAAATTTAGCCCGCATCCAGAAATTTGTACAGTCCATGTATCATTATGTGGATTCGGGTTAATATTCATGGATGTGCGTCAAAAAAATGACGCAAATACAGTTTTGTGCAATAAAAAATGACGCATAACGCGAAAAAGGCAGGACTTTTCATACAGGAAGTGATGTAATAGGATATCCTGTTTACTGATCATGTAGAGTGGGTGTACTTTAACTTTCACTTTCAGTCTATGATCCTTAGCTTAGGTTGGTTAGGGACAGTTGTGGGTAATGAGTAGTCAGGGTAGATTAGGGTAGGTAAGATTTTTCCTTCAGTTTCCTCATCTATGGTTAGCTTTTAATAAATATTTGGTTACCCCTTAATAGTATATGTTGAATGGTACTTGATTGTGGGTTTGGATTCAGTGTACATCAATTTTGTACTATAACATCTGTGTCCTATGCTACAAACAAATCCCAACTGAGCTGTACGATTGGCAGCTAGTCCAGAGCTACCTTGCAAAGTGTCTACCCTTTGTTCCAACCACCAATCACAGTTAATATGGATCCCAATGTGTTTCTGTTGATAAGTGTGTTTTCAAAGTCACTAACAGTGCTTCCAGACTTGATATTGGGGAAACAGTTTTAAGTCTGACTGCAGTGTGATGATCATGCACACCCTTATAAGATGAGTTCTCATTGGCAATCTTGTATTCTTGTCTTCATGACCCTCATACATCATTTGTGACACAGTTCAGCATGATTACCTATTTGTATGTTAACTCAGACACCTTCATTTGTGCTGTTTTTATTTATTTACTTAGATTAGTGTGGCATGTTTATTGTGTTATCTTTGCATGTTGACAACATTTTGCAGCCACTATTTGATGACTTAGTTATCCCCTGAGGAAGCATTCTTCTGTCCTACACAGCATGGTGGTGTACGGTCTCTCACTTCATCAGATTATTCCCTCAGGATAGGCAGATTATGATGCAATCATGGTCACTGTGCAGATTTCTCTAACTACATAATATCAGGACAGTTGTATTGACAAGCTACGTAATTTGACAGTAGGCACATTTCAGTTATCTACTGCACAGTTGATATGTCACATTACCCAGAGACAGGTTTGTTGGGTAAGTGCTATTTATTGAAAAGTGCTGTAGTGCTATATGTACATTGTCCATGATTGTGAGTCCATTATAGTGATATCTTCCATTGTGATCCAACACAAGGGTTTACCAAAATGCTTTTGTCATGCTGGGGTTGCTGTTTCAGACAGTGCAGAGGGACAGACTTAGCCAATGAGTATGAGAGAGACAATCACTGGGCTGGGTGACAAGATATACAGTGGTTAGCAGAACAGTGCTTGATTACAGTTGTTGTAAGACTGTCATGTTTCAAAATGCAGGACTTTGGTAATAGTTGGCCATGTGGCAGGGACTAGTGCTTCCGGGTACTTTTCCTTGTGAATGTGATCTGTTCCATGTCTTCTTCTTCTGATGTGTGTGTTGCCTGCTTTGTCCTTGTTGTTGTTGGTTGTGAAGGGGCAACACAAACCTCAGTGTTAGAAGACGTGGAGTCAGACATCCCGGTCGCTGCTCCCTGTGAAGGTCTTAAGGGCAGTACTGCTGCAAGGAGGGCCTGCTGGTTCTTGAGAAAAGCAGCCACTTCACGATGGTAGGCAGCCAGGTCGGCCCTGAGGGGTTCAATGTTGCATTCGTGCACGCGTTGACAGGATTGCTGTTGTAGGTGTTGGGTCAACTGTATTACAGCTGTGCTGATTTCCTTCTGGGTTTTCTGCAGTTCCTGCAAGATAGATGTTAGGGCTTGCATAGCTGCTGCCTGATCTGCAAATGACATCATGCACGAACGCACCCCCTCAAGGCTGGCTGCCATATTTTTCATCCCCACCCGCACCTCCTTGGCCAGCTCCCGCTGTACTCCAACTACAGTTCTCTCAAAGCTGGTGCCAGTGTCGTCTGAGTCCTCAGCTGTATTGGAGGTAGCAGGTCTTACAATTGGGGTGGTGGGTGGTTCCTCCGCGATAGCTGCTTGTTCTGTGCTTCTCCTTGTGACAGAAGCTGGGGTCTGGAGGGTTTCAAGGACCTTTTGGATAGTCTCCTGGGGAATGTTTATCGGCTGGTCATCCATGTCATCAGGGAAATCTGGGACAGCAATATCGGCAGGAGATCCATCTTCCTCTGCAATGAAACACGGTACAATTAGTGTGTCTGTGTTGTGGCAATTTTGATGTGACATGCCTGTCTTTTGATGAATTCACTTTGTGATCTTGTTTTGTGTTAATATCTCCAGTCCTTCAGATGGGCATTGTTTCAGGCCTATGGCCCACCTGTGTGTCACATGTATGTTATTGAGTTATTAGACTTGTCAGCCTCATTGCCTCTAGGTGTTGATTTTAGCCAAATAGAGAATTGCCACCTTCTTTTCCTACTCGACCCTCTGTGTACATCCATTCTCATGGAGAGACCTTTCACTGGCTGTGGGTGTTCTGATGGCCCTGGCAGCACACTTAACAATCTGGACCTGCCCCAATCCCTGATCGTTCACATCGACTTAAATGTAATTGACATGTGGCATATCCTATGCATGGTAATGTTATGATCCGATATGGATGTTGACATTATTAATGGGTCCTGCTGATGTTGGGTAATGTGTGTTACATTGGATTGCCCTGATAGTCGTATCAGTGTCCTATTTCCTCCTCTGACTGTGCAGGTGTATTTCAGTGACCAGTTACATGTGTCCCCTCCTCTATGCTGTTGTCTGAGCAGTATGACATTTGGGATGTTGCCTTGTTACCCAGGCACAGGATGGACCCTGACATATGCAGCATGGGTGTGTCCTTAGTGCTGTGTCGCTCCTATTGTTGTTTACTTTTGCTGATGTTTGTGACAACTATGGGCTTTGACATTTTAGAGTACTGGGGTCTTTGTCTTGTTTCTGGGGATTGTTGCAGATGTCATCCTCACCCCCTAATTTAGGTGTGTATGATCCATGGGGAGGTTACTGCCATTGGCTACTTGAGCTGCACACAGATCAGAGGTGGTAGTGGCAACTGTTGTCGCAGTTACATTGCAGTTGTCGGTTTTGCTAGATGATTGTTAATAGGGCCCTGGTTAATGTAGGGGGTATGTTGGCTGACGAGTGCCAGGATATAAGTTTGACGTAGTGGCCTTCCCTCCTGTCATGGCTTTCCCTTTACTCCATCGTTGGCACGACAGCATGCCCCCATGGGACTGTTGTTGATGTAGTGTAATGGTGTGCCCCAGCTTCTGTCTGTGCAGACCATACCCCAATGCCATGCCCCTTTACCCATGCCACTCCATGTATATGTTGACTTCCATGCATTTTGTGGTCGGTATCCCCCCCGCTAGCAGTTAACATTTGTGCATTTTAATTCCCCATGCAACTTGCCCTGCATGTGCGTTGTCTCCTGGTAGTCTGCGCTGTCCTGTCCTTGAATCCCTGTGACGATCTCCTCAGGGATGACGGCTGCGACCATCTCCTCCATGTGGTCCAGGGCCTCCTGGTGTGTTGGACTCCCCCCTCCCGTCTGCAGTGCTGCCTTCCTGTTCCTGGCCATCTTTTCCTTGGTCCTGTGTTTGCAGTCATGCCAGCGTTTCTTGCATTCAATGACAGTTCTGCGTACTTCAGCCACACTGTTAATCTTGTCGACAATTTGTTGCCATATAGCCTCTCTCCTACTGATTGGCAACTTTGATGTGACAAACAGTTGGTGCTGGTGTTCCGTCACCTCTTTAACCAGAATTTCCTGCTGCTCTGCACTAAAGCGACACTTTCTTTTCTTCTTAAAAGTGTCCTGGTTCTTGTGTGGGTCCTCCTGGCTGGTTCCTGGTCTGCTGTCATCTTTCTGGGGTATGTAGTGGCATCTGGGATCCATTAAGGCTCTCCTCTGGTGAAATGGCTGTGTTCGCTGTGCGTAAAAAAAAACAGCGCATATCCGGTTTGCGGTGTCGTAAATCGACCCACAGTAATTTCCACCGCGTTAAGGTCGTTTTCCTTTACGACTTGACGCCGCGGTGTGCGTCAAAAATAATGACTCCCACCAGTTGTTTGTGCCGCCGTGCGGCAAAGTATAAATATGACGCCCGCACAGCGCACCAAAATGGCGTTAGCCGGCGGTAATATTTTTGACGCAAAACTGCGCCTGCGCAGTTTTGCGTCAAAAAGTATAAATATGGGCCCTAGTGCTTTGTGGTGTAAATTTCTAATTAAATTGTTCAAAACTCTTATCTCTGGTTCCCCTATTGCAGTGATTCCCAACCTGTGGTTCGGGGACCCGTGGGGGTCCTCGAAGCCTCCTCAAGGGGTCTGCGACTGCTTAGAAAATTTAAGAATATTAACACATTAGATCCCCAGCTTTCAGTAATGACTTAGTAGGGTGTCCCCGACTCCAATAACGATTCTTTGGGGTGTCCCCAGATTCCAGTAATAATAACGTGGGGGTCCACAGAAGTCAAAAGGTTGGGAATCACTGCCCTATTGAGTTGTTTATTACATTTAATCTAATTTTTTAATTCAATGAGGGACTTGTATTGTTTTGCATTTTAATTTTATTGCTGTTTTGGTTCTGCATAAATACTTTACACATTGCCCCACTCTAAGCATGTCCAATCTATCCCACAGCTACCTTGGGGTTGTACTCAGATTAACATATTGGCTTTGAGAGTTTTATGTGTGATTATTTCTTATTGGAGGGTAGCCACCCCTACAAATCATAATCCAATTTCTTACACACAGTCACTGCAGAAAGGTATGAGGAAGAATTGTACTAGTTTGGCATTTCTAATTTCCATCGTGCTTGGGGCTAAGGCAAACTTTTGAAACATCTGTGAGTTTTGAACAGGACACATTATTACCTGAGTTCCAATAGTAGGCACTCCATGAATCTGCAAGTTGGTTCCAATGTTAGGGGCCACTTCATGGAAACTTTCACTGTATTTCCTGGTGCAAAATCCATGATAACTTTCTCTTCTATAACACAGTGACTGCACATAAGATGTTTGCCTGGGAATATGACCCTCACCTGCCTGGTGAGTACTGCGAGGGCCCGATTCACAAAGGTAAACTTAGACCAAAAGTCTTAGTTTAGACCAAAGGTCTAAGGACCATATTTAGGAAAAATGGCACACAACTGCGCTAACGCAGTTGTCTGTCAAAAAATGCACCAAAAGCTAACGTCATTCCCTAGCTTCATCAGTGCACCATATTTAAAAAATGACCCACGATGGCCCTAAGGAATGGTTAGCAGAAAAAAAAATTATGTTAACCACCACGTCATGCCATAAGTAAAAATGACGCTAATGCTGCAAAAGTGGTGCTAGACTGTTTTCCTGCATGTTCTTTTGACGTAAAAAGGGTTAGCGCCATATGTAACATATCATAATAAAAAATGAGCAAGCAAGAAAAAAACATTTTGGAAGACAAGATGGAGAAAGTAGGCCAAGAGAGACCCCAGAGAGATCCCAAGCAGCCAAGTACCAGCCAGGAGGGTCCAGAAGAATTAAAAGAGGAATCAGAAGTGTTACTTTAGTGAGGAGGAGCATTACATCGTGGTCAGAGAGGTGACAGAGCACCAACACCAGCTCTTCGTCACCTCCAAATTGCCAATAGGTAGGAGAGAGGCCATATGGCAGACAATAGTAGACAAAGTCAACAGTGTAGCAGAGGTGAAGAGGTCTGTCACTGATTTCAAGAAGTGCAGGCATGATTACAAGTGCAGAACTAAGGAGAAACTGGCCAGGAACCGAAAGGCAGCTCTGCAGAATGGAGGCGGAAGTTCTGCACCACAGGAGGAGCTGCATGAGCTGGAAGAGATGGTGACTGCAGTCATCCCTGGAGGAGATGGTCACTGGAATCGCAGGACAGCACAGACTACCAAGAACTACCACAAATGCAGGGTGTTGCCTTGGGGGGGAGCTATCTGGAATCTCACAAATGGCAGAAGGGGAAGGCACATAGGACACACTCAATGTATGCTAAAGGGTTGCATTGGGACCCATAGGCCCTGAATCAAAATGCCCATCACTACCCAAGCCACACTTGTAGTGACGCTCTGGTTGCACAATGCATTCCGACATATACACAACATGGGCATAAGCTTTACACTACCTTGTAAATATGCAGCGCATTACCTGGAAGGGACGTGCAATTAGTGTGGCTGTGCCTCAGCAACATCCATTGCATATTGTTATTGCCCCAGGTCCAAAACAACAAGTTTATCAGAGACTGAGACTAAAGTCAACACCACCCCAGGGTTGGTGTCAGGATGGCGCAACAAGGCAAAATGATTTCCTTCCTCCTTGTTTCATTGCCCTTCGTATGTGGTCTGCATCCTGACAAAATAAGTGTGCAACCTGTGAAATGCAAAACTCACAGGGTGGAGCACCAACAACTCCACACACCACCATACGCCATTAGGGAATGGGCACAAAAGTGAACTCATGCAACAAATTGGGCATGTCTGCGACCAGCAATGGTATAGCTGTACAAGTAGCTTCAATCTCACCATGTAGCAAAGTTGTGATATGTGAATGGTTGATGTTTTGCATATTGGGACATCTACATGTGTAAGAGCTGGCACAAGTGGCATCAAAGTTGCACTACCGGCACAATGTCACTAGGCTGTAATGCAACTGTTCAATCATACAAATAGTTGCCCATGTAGATCCAAGCTGCACATTCCCCTTGTACCACATCAACAAAGTCTCAAAATGCATGCATTGATCCACATTCTACATCGTTATCCCACAATATGCATGCAATACAGATATGCTGTATGCAAGGAAAGGTCCAAATGTAGGGAGGGACAAACTAATGGTGCAGACAATTCCTAATGGTTGGACTGTCCCTTCCAATTAGCACAGGTATGGGGCCTTCTAGAGGCAGATGAGAATGTAAATAAAAAACATTGTAAGCAATGGACCCATCTGTGCTTTTCTGCACTAGTGCCATCATTCAGGGTGTCAATGCTTCACAGCACCAAAAGATTGACAGCACACATTATACTACTGTGGGAATGTCCAACATGGTTAATAGGAAGGTAAATTATGTGCCACCATGGTGTCAGTGGGAGGGGCAAGGAGGCTGCAAGAAAGCTTTTGGTGTGGAATCAAAGCACAAAATACCATGAAAGTTTGCACAATTCAACACATAATTCACAATTACAACCTGGGGTCTGTAACATGTCACTGAGCCTCCTGTAGCAAGTAAATGATGTGCTATGTCAACAGCCACCACTGTCAAAGATTGACCTATCACTATCTCATTGCAGAGGATGATGCCTTGCCTCCTGCCAACTTGCCTGTCCTAGATTTTACAGATGACATGGATGACCAGCTGCTGACCATCAATGAAGAGACTCTTCAGGATCTCCTAGATTCCCTCCAGACACCATCTCCAGTCACAGGGAGGACACGCAGCATTGCTGGGTCTCCCAATGAACTACCCAGCTACCAAAACACAGCACCAGCCAGTTCTGACACAGCCCTGGACTATGTGGACCCAGACATCACCTTTTAGAGGACAGTGGTAGGAGCCCAGTGGGAGCTGGCCAAGCAGGTGTGAGTGGGGATGGAGACCATGGCAGGCAATCTAGAGGGAGTGCAGAGGTGCTTCAGTCCACATAAAGACAACTCAGCTGCCATGAGACTCACCCACTCCCCACTACGTGGACTACAGCAGTCCCTGGCCGACATAGCTGCTGTCATGAGGCAGAGGCTTCAACAGTTGCCCTCCAAAAGAGGCAGCAGCATGATAGACCACAGACTGGGGGCTATACAGAATATCCTGGAGTCCACACAGCAGGAAGGGGCTTCCCTCAGGAAAACATGGCTGCCTACCAGTGTGATGTTGCTACAGTGTTGAGAAATCAGCAGTTTCTCCTTCCTCCTTGTTGCAGTGATGCCTTGTGTTTCCACAAATGACAGCTGCTGGGACCTTTGACTCCACATCACTATCCTCTGATGTGTGTGTGGCCCTCTCAACCTCAACAACAACACCACCCATGGCACAGGGGCACCACACACATCAGAGGATGAAGATGTGAAAGGAAGAACATTCACACGGAAAACCATCTGGTAGCACCAATCTGTGCCACATGGACAGTATCTCCTTAGTTCTGCGCTTAAGATCATGCCATTGTTGTGACAGCTGGCAATGTTCCCTTTTCACTCTACCACTGTTGACTTGTCTGATATGTACTATCATTGCCTCAATTCATACATATTGACAATTTGGACACCTCATCACTAATTCACACCTCTCCTGACCATGTCTCATGACATGTCCCTCAACCGTGGTCTCTGAAAATACAACAAATTAATCAGGATCTCTCATTGGGGTCTGTGGACTGGACATTGTATTGCAATGGAAAATATGCTTGCACCTGTAAATAAATCTCCTTGTTCACATGTGACATGTCAACCTTTACTGTGATCCATGAAGCTAAGTTAATGAGAATATAACCTAATGACGTGTGCATTACTGTCAGACACAAAGCCACACACTAGGATCCTAACATGAAAAAGGTGAATGATGGTGTTGTGGGCTACAAAAAACTTATAGAGCGTTAAACACATGTATTGAACAGATATCCATGGGTGTTGACATATGGAATGCATGGGTCAGAACCAAGTGTCTGGTAACTTACCCAAATGAGAGCACCAGTGCAATTAATATGTGTATTTAAGAAGAGGCACATTTCATCAGTGATGGGCAGCTGTCAGTTTGCCAGGATACAGACCCTAAAATGGCTGATCACCTAGGTGCCATACTTTCCACCAATAATTCTGCCAGACCTCAGCGATTACAGTTGAATTTTCATACTTACCTGTCAAAGATTCAGTATACATACTGTTAGATTTTTCATCCTTGGTGTGGTCTCCCTTAACTTTTTGCCTCTGTTTCCCAGGTTGTTGATGTGTGCTGGACTCTGATTTTGCTGTTTTTGTTACTCTGGGCACTTTACCACTGCTAACCAGTGCTAAAGTGCAAGTGCTCCTATACAAAATGTGTATGTAATTGGTTCATCCATGATTGGCATATTTAATTTACTAGTAAGTCCCTCGTACAGTGCACTAGAGTTGCCCAGGGCCTGTAAATCAAATGCTACTAGTGGGCATGCAGCACTGGTTGTGCCACCCACATTAGTAGCTCTGTAAACATGGCTCAGACCTACCACTGCAGTGTCTGTGTGTGCAGTTTTAAATTGTAAATTCGACTTGGCAAGTGTATCCACTTGCCAAGCCTAAACCTTTCCTTTTCTTACATGTGAGGCACCCCTAATGTAGGCCCTAGGTAGCCACAAGGGCAGGGTGCAGTTTATGGTTAAGGTAGGACATATAGGCCCTCATTACAACCCTGGCGGTAAATGCCACTTACCGCCGTGCAGAAGACCACCAACATACCGCTGCAGCCGGGGAATTCCACTACAGGTATTACGACCCACAGCTCGGAATCCGCCATAATACAGACACCAACACAAGTCCACCACACCAAAGGTCAGTGATGAACTGGTGATAACAAAACCTCCACCGTCACGCCAACAGAAATACGCCCATACTATCACGACCCATGGATCAATGCGGCAATCTTTCAACCGCAGTAATCCATTGGCGGTATACACCAACGCGCTCAAAATACACACACATTTACAAAACACAACCACATTGGACAATTTGAAATACACACACCTGTACACATGCACACATCACACCCACACACCCAATCCAATATAAAGCACACACCCACATCACCCACAAACCCTTACTACCAGAAATTTGAAAGCAAGCCACAGAGAGACACTACCTAAAACAACACCAGCATCCACAGACACACAACACCATCACTACACAACATCCACGCACCTCAAACAACACACACACCAACACATCCCCTCACACATCACAACACACAGCACCTCACACATCACCCACACCACATCATGGCACCTCAACGACACCCCAGGTTCTCTGAGGAGGAGCTCAGGGTCATGGTGGAGGAAATCGTCCGGGTAGAACCACAGCTATTTGGATCACCGGTGCAGCAGACCTCCATTGCAAGGAAGATGGAGCAATGGTGCAGAATTCTCTACAGGGTCAACGCAGTGGGACAGCATCCAAGAACACGGGATGACATCAGGAAGAGGTGGAAAGACCTACGGGGGAAGGTGCGTTCTGTGGTCTCCAGACACCAGATTGCTATACAGAGGACTGGCGGTGGACCCCACCTCCTCCCCCACAACTAACAACATGGGAGGAGCAAGTCTTGGCAATACTGCATCCTGAGGGCTTCGCAGGAGTAGCAGGAGGACTGGACTCTGGTAAGTTCAATCTTTATTACCATATCCCCAAACCCCACCTGCATGCCATCACATACCCACATCCCTCACCCCCATCACTCCAACACCTCACATATGCCCCACTATCACAACCCAGCCATCCCAATACCAAGCCCTGCATGCAACACCAAAACATGGACACCCATCACCAAAGCATGTCCACTACAGATGCCCACACAGACCCCAAACCAACTATCACACAAGGACCAAGCCAAGAATGCAAGCACAGGAGTACAGGGTCACTCACCCGTTGCACACGATAGCACACACAGATGCAATAATCATGCCTTTACACCCCTACAGGACCGCTACCCAATGTCACCGGACAAGAGGTGCCAGACATCCCCAGTCCCCCCACAGAAGAGACCCACAGTGATGACAGCAGCTCTGCACAACTGGATTAAGACGACCAGCCCGGCCCATCAGGGACCTCGGGACAGTCGCTTCCCCTGACACTGGCACAAGCCACCACAGAGCCTCCGCCCTCAGGAAACACCACCACAGCACCCACCCAGCAGGCCCATCCCTTTGTCCCCAGGACACGTCAATCAGCAGTGTGTCCACTACTACAGGGAACCCAGGCAACCCCACTAACACAGCACGATCAGGGACCTGGGGGCAGTGGCAGTGGGCACACATTTCGGGGGAGAGAGGCAAAGGACAACAGGGATGCTGGGAGGACTGCTGTGTGACAGGGGGAGGAAAGGCCCAGGGAAGCGACTCTCCAGGAGCCACTCACCACGATCCTGGGAGTATACCAACATTCCCAGGATATGCTGGGCCAGTTGCAGTATAACATGCGGCTGCAGGAGGGACAGTACCTGGGGATCAGGGAGGATTTGAAGGACATCAACACCACCCTGGTCTCCATTGCAGGGGTGCTGGCAGGCATTGCCAACACTATGAGGGAGGCAGTGGCACACCACCGGCCCCCTGACACTAGCCACACAGATGAACAGCCCTCCACCTCCTCTGGCACTAGTGGACAGAAGGCCCTACCACAGGATCAATGGGCCACCAGCACCCCACACCCTCCAGAAGGATAACCACCCCACAAACGGTCCCTGCGATCCTGGCAGAAGCCGGAGACTATTGCCAAGACCCCTGCCAGGAAATAAGACTCTTCTGATTGTCACCCTTGTGTCCCACTCTGTCAACCTGTCCACCTTGAACTGACATTTCTCACCTTCCTATTCCCCCATGGACAATGCACCTGTGATACAAATAGACTGGACTCTATCATGGACTTTCCTGCATCATCAACCCAGCCGATTCGCACTTAAATAAGCACCCTTTGGAGAAAAAAAAGTATGGAGTATGTCAAATGATTTAAGTATGTATTTGTTTCTCAAGGTTTAAACATTGCAATTCAACTGTACAGGAAAGACCTTTAGCTGGCTGCAGTCAACAAACCAGGAGCAATCGTGGGGCATATAGAGATGCCAAAGGGTACAGTGAGTGACCATTGAAGTGGGAAAAACAGCCTGCCAGTGACAATCTCAAACACAAAACTGTCAATTAAATGTGAATTTACACTATCTCACCTGTGTGTCATTGGAAGTATTGACAAATGATTGCACTTCTGTTGTCCTCTACCTCTGCCACCTCATCTTCACAGTTCACAGGGTCCACTGCTGCCAAACGGCCATCTCCAGCCTACTCCTTCTGCAGAAAAGGCACCTGGCGACGCAAGGCAAGTTTATGCAACATAGAGCATGCCACGATGATCTGGCAGACCTAGGGTGACTAGCACAGGGATCCACCTGTTAGATGGATGCAACGAAACCTGGCCTTCAGGAGGCCAAAGGTCCTCTCTATAATTCTTGTTTACACATGTGCCTCATTGTGACGTTCCTCTGCCAGTGTCCTGGGATTCCTCACAGGGGTCAGTAGCCATGAGAGGTTGGGGTAACCAGAGTCACCTGCAAATATCGAAGGGCAACTGTTAGCCACACACTAACCCTTGGAGACCACACCATACCCATACACCAACATATACTGAGTGGGAACCAGGGCTCACCTATTAGCCACACCTTGTGCCTCTGGAGTTGAGCCATCACATTTGGGATGCTGCTATTCTTCAGAATAAAGGCATCATGCACAGACCCAGGATATTTTGCATTGACGTGGGAGATGTACTGGTCCGACAGGCACACCATCTGCACATTCATGGAGTGAAAGCTCTTTCGATTTCTAAACACCTGTTCATTTCGTCGGGGGGAGGGGTGGGGGACAAATGCAATATGTGTTCCATCAATAGCCCCAACTATGTTGGGGATATCTCCCACTTCATGGAAATCATCTTTCACTGTGGCCAAATCCTCCACCTGGGGGAAAACGATATAGCTGCACATTTGTTCAATCAGGGCAGACAACACTCTGGTCAGCACTATTGAGAACACTGGCTGAGACATTCCTGCTGCCAAGCCCACTGTCACTTGGAAAGAGCCAGTTGCCAGGAAATAGAGCATTAATAGCACTTGCACAAAAGGGGGGATCCTGGTGTGGTGACGGATAGCAGAGATTAGATCAGGCTCCAATTGGGCACACAGCTCTGTGATTGTGGCCCTGCCAATTCTATAGGTAAGGATAATGTGCCTATCCTCTATTGTTACCATGTCCACCAGGGGTCTGTACAAGGTGGGATGTCTCCATCTCCTATTCATCTGCAGCGGTTGCAAACTATGGGGTAAAATACTGAGCAGCTAGTCATTATCTCTTAACTCCAACCACTACAGTTCAATGCATGTTGTGATTGTAACAGTATTTTGTTGAAGATATCCAAATGGTGAATTTGTATACTGTTAGGATCCATGGCCTGCCCCTTCCCGAAATAGTGTCTGCTTGTCCTGTATGGAGGGAAAGGTGGAAGTGAGGTATTTACGCTGACGTTGTGCGCCATTGCGGAAGGCAGTCGGAAGTCGCTGTGCAACTCCTCATTGGTTGTAATTGGGCCGTATGGGGTACAGGGCCAATGGTGATGTACGCCGGCGGTGACGGTGTGCACCGCCGTGGATGTCACTGCCATTTTCTATCTGTTCACTCACTTGCTACCTGACCTTCAACAGGAGAGGACCTACAATGCGTGTGCTGCTGTGATCTGTGTCTGGAACTGTCCATGGCTCGTGTGACTGGGGAAAGGGCCCCTGCCTTCACCTTGGCGGAGTTGGAGCGACTGGTGGATGGGGTCCTTCCCCAGTACCGGTTGCTGTATGGGCCTCCAGACCAACAGGTGAGTGCACCATGAGTACAATGCATGGGGTGTGAATGCATGGAGTGCCATGTGTGAAGGCCTCATGTAGGGGGTGGGTGGTGGATGGGCCCTGGGCAGCGTGCAGCATGTATGGTGGGCCATGTCTGTGATAAATGGGATGGGAAAGGGGCATGGGGGCCATGAGTGTAACAGGCAGGATGGTCGGACTAATAGCTTTCCCTGTGTCCATTTCCCTGCAGGTCAGCACCCATCAAAAGATGAGTATATGGCGTGCCATTGCCAAGGACATGGGGACCCTGGGGGTCTACTGCAGGTGAGGCACCCACTGTCGGAAACGGTGGGAGGACCTGAGACGCCTGGCATGGAAGAACGAACCCTGACCCCCTGATGGCCTGCATACTGGTGGTGGCCTATCCTGAGCTGGATGGGCACTTGGGGGCAGCACATCAGCCACAAGGGGGTGAGTACAGTGCCCCAATATACAACTTGCACCTGGTGGGGTGGGATCCGGGTGGGGGCCCTGTGGGTGCCCATAGGCCAGGCCTGGTATTGCAGGGTTGGTCCCATGTTGGGCAAGGTTCTGATGTGAACGTACTCCTACCAAGCTGGTAGACATCCACTACTTGGCAGGGGTCTGTGGGTCTCAGGTATGCTGCAGTTGGGGTTAGGTGTCCCTATCCATGGCATGGTGACTAGCATTGTGACTGGTAGTGCATTGCCTAGTGCGTAGAGCTGTTCCCTGTATGTGAGTGTGTTGTGTATGCCAATGGTGGTGTTGTTTGCGCCATTGGCTAATTGTATCCTTTGTGTCTCCCCCCACCTTTTTGTTTTGTCACCCTGTCCTTATGTGCATTAGCATCATCTGGCATAGGAGCAGAGGCACCGGCAATGGAGGGAGCTGCACCCCACAGGACCCAGGAGGCCGAATCCACTGACAGTGAGGGCACCAGTGGGATGGAGGGCAAGGGAAGAACCATGGCGGAGACAGGACGGGACAGTTCAGACTCGGATACCTCCTCTGATGGGAGCTCCCTGGTGGTGGCGGACACTTCTGTGCCCAGCCCAGCTGCAGGTACAGCCGCCACCCCCGTACCAGCACCGCCCTCCAAGAAGCCCCTCAGCGTGTTTCCTGTGCCCACTCGCCCTGGAGGTTCGGCATCTCCTTCGCCCTAGGCACCTCAAGCCCTGCCCCAGCTACCCCTGCTGCCCTGAGTGAGGAGGCTATTGACCTCCTGTGATCCATCTCTGTTGAGCGGTCAACCATTGTGAATGCCATCCAAGGGCTGGCAGCCCAAATGCAACAGACAAATGCATTCCTGGAAGGCATTTACACTGGCATGGAGGCCCAACATAGATCAATCCAGGCTCTGGCCTCCTGTCTGATGGCAGCCATTGTCCCTGTTTCCCCCCTCCCCCCTCCAACTTCCTCTACCCAATCCCATTCCCCTCAACCCCAACCTATCCCAAGCACACAGTCAGACCAGCATGCACCCAGGTCAACACACAAGAGTGGACATGGCAAACACAAGCACCACACTTCATCCCATAGGCACTCACACAAAGACCATCCAGAATCAGACATACCAGCATCCACTGCCTCCACAGTGGCCCCCTTCTCCTCGTCGTCCACCTCCTTCCCAGTTTTTTCTCCACTCACACCTGCTTGCTCTACATCGTCATCCACTACCCCCAACACCAGCACACCTAACAGCACATACCCCTCACGGGCAGTCACCACCCCTATCTTCCATGCACACGTCCCCTGTGTCCTCTCCCACTGTGTCTGTGCACCCTCCTCCCAAAGTACACAAACGCAAGCACTCTGACGTCCAACAGCCATCCACCTCACAACAGCATCCAGCCCATGCACCTGCATCCAAACACATCAGACAGACACCTCCTACCACCACTCCCTCTTCCTCCACTCCCAAACCATCTCCCTCTTCCCGTCCCAATGTCCCTAAGAAGCTTTTCCTCTCCACCATTTACCTCTTCCCTACCGCTCCCCCGTCCCTCAAGTCAGGCCAGCGTGGTCAAAACCCAGGCAAGCACCTCAGCCACCCAGTCCACGGGCACAGTAGTGTCCCCAACTACTCCAGGTGGAAAAGGATCCCGGCCACCAGCCAGGCAGACGGGCAGGGTGCCATCTCCAAGTGCGATGAGGTAGGGCCAGGAGTTAGCCAGAGCTGCAGGACAGAAGGGTAAGGACGCAGGAGGCAGCTGCAGGACGGAAGGGCAAGGAGGCTGCCCCAGCTGCAGGATGGAAGAGCAAGGAGGCAGCCCCAGCTACAGGAAGGAGGGGCAACGGGCCTGCAACAGCAGGCAGTAGAGACAAGGGGCCTGGTGCAGGGACTCAGTCGAGCCCCCACCACCAACCATGGTGATGCAGCCATCCGAGTATGCAGGAGAATGGCTTTGAAACGACACATGCCAACCCGACTAAAAGAGAAACGATGCAAGGTCTCACTTGTGAGTGAAATCGACGCATCAGAATCCCTTTTTGATGCACACTCACCCGTGCTGGGTTATTTGTGACACACCCAGGTACATTTTCACGCTAACAGCGTTAGCGTTGTGGTTAAAACTACATGAAGACTCTTTTTGCTTTTTAATTGATAACTTGACTTGTATATTCTGGATTTTTGTTGCTTTGGTCTTGTTTTGTTTAGATAAATATTTTCGATTTTTCTAAACCTGTGTTGTGTCATTTTGTAGTGTTTTAATTGAATTACTGTGTGTGTTGGTACAAATACTTTACACCTAGCACTCTGAAGTTAAGCCTACTGCTCATGCCAAGCTACCAAGGGGGTGAGTGGGGTTAGCTGAGGGTGATTCTCTTTTGCCCTGACTAGAGTGAGGGTCCTTGCTTGGACAGGGGGTAACCTGACTGCCAACCAAAGACCCCATTTCTAACACATACACAATGTGAATGGCTGGAACTGTAGATGACAAATGTTTCGATTAGCCAATGTCATTTAGCAGCCAATCTGACAGCTCCTTGGTCATAGGGCATGCACATGATCATCCATGGAAATAATGACAGAAAGCATACCCTAAGGCATTCCTCCTGCTTGGCCAGTGCACACAACAACACCCAGACACTCAATCAACATGGAGAGCTAATTGTCTAATACTAACAGGATTTATTAAAACATATTAGGAACATCATATCATTACCTAACCCATACATTTCCCAACTCTAAACTAACAGAAACCAACTTATCTTAACTTACATCTATCTACACTATTCTAAACTTATCTTAACCATGTAACGCCATACCCTAAACATTGTCCCCCCAACCCCCTTAGGAGACAAGGTACGAGAAGGACAACATAAACTAAGGCTACACATTTACTAACTTCATCTATATCCTAAACAAATAATTACTTTTTGTACATTTTTTTATTTTTTAAATGTCTTTTAATAAACATAGAAACCCCAAGATAAACCTCCACCCACCCCAAAAAAAAATGTTTTCTAAAATCCACCCCTAACTATACAATCACTATCCTACACCTAACCTACAGTATTTAACTAATCTAACACTACCCACCTAAAACCCAAGAAGGAATGTGAAAAAGGGAGAAGGGAAGGAACTGGGAGAGTGTGCCAAAACTGGTTCTCATCTTCTTAAGTTTATTTTTGCAATAGTTAAGCAATTTGTAGTTACTGGCATTGTCTTTTTCTAATTGATCCAATCTCGCCATCATGGCTGCCATGTTGTGTCTCATGTTGGCCTCAAAGGTTGAGGTTGTGGCTGGAGCAGGTGGCTACTGGGGTGCCTGGCTGTAGATAGGTGCAGTAGATGTGGAGGGGGTAGGTCCAGCAAAGGCCCCCCTGACCTCAGCTTTTTTTCCCGATTTGGCCTGCACAGCTGTGAGCCACAGCAAAGGCGCCCCCTGAGAAAAGACAAGGCAAGCCCCACTGGAGTTCTCCCTCCTATATTTCTTTCCCATCCTTTGGTACACGGCCTATACATCCATGATGTGTGTGTATCTGTTAGCCCTCTTCTCAAATGCATGTTTCTTGGCTGGGCTCATATTGGCAGCTGAAACATGAGGAGGACATGGCATTAAATACGGCATTGGATGGAGGTAGAACATACATGCAATATACACAGCATCCTCAGATGACACGTGCTGTCCACCACACATTCCACAATACTTACAAACTCCAAATCTATACTAAATTCTTACCTGCCATCTACGGTATCACATACATGTCACTGAGGTAACAGCTATCCACTGTTGACCATCAGGGCCCAGAGGTAAGTGGACTACTGCATCCTTGAGCAACATTTGTGTCATCATACTAGTGAGGATCAAGTGGCCCAACAAGTCCAGAATCCCTGTGCCATTGTCAATTAGCAGCGCAATGTATGTAGTCCACCACTGTGACACCCCTGGTGCTATATCAAACCTTGGCCAGGCATCATGAATGCAAGGTGGGGGTCATCTATTAGGGGAACAGGTAACTTCCAACCGGCAATTCTAAGGTTTGGCAAACCATCATTCATATGTCATTTGGTTATCACCTGCCCAGTGCACGGGTTACAGGGAGGCACACCATTGCTCACAATGGGCCCACATGTACAGTTTAGGCTTTGTGCCCATATAGTTTGGCCAAAGCCTGACAGTCCTTATGTTGTCTACAGATTTTGTACCAATTGCCCCCTACCCTTTCCTATGGTGTGCAAATTGTATAATGCGGCACACACATGATGGCTGTATGGGTGCCCTAAGGGGCACAGTAAGACTGACGCTGTAACGGGTGTAGCTACAGTATTCCTATTTATTGAACTACATGGGCACATGCTTGTCAGACATCTCCTAAGTACCGAGTATACACTTAGCATTCACATTATAAGCACAGGTGACGTGAACAAGATCACTCATAAATATAATGATGGGTGGACCATGTTAATAATTCTGCACACATCTAGCTTGCACAATACGTAGACATGTCTAACAACCATCTGGAACAGAGTTGTATTTTCAATGTGTACTCAACTGACTGTTGGTCAGACACAATGAGGCTCCTTTCACCAGTGCTGCCTCACTTGGGCAGGATTTAGGTGAAAATGCTGGTTGCGTTGCTGCACCAAATTTGGCAGTGTTGCGCACCATCATTAACAAAATGTAGGCATGCGCCACATTTACAACAATACAACACACCCCTGTGTTTCCCCCTGTGCCGGTGTAAGATTTGCTGCTGCCCGCCAATGCAACCACCCTTGCACTATAGTTCAAGGATGGATGCGTTGAGGGGGAGATTGTTTTGTGCTGTTAGGGACACCTTCCTCCACAAAAACAATATTCAGTGGTGAGTTGCTCCTTCTACGTGTGCTGCAAAATGCAGAACATATAGAAAGAGCAAAAAACATGGAGAAAAGAAAGCTTTTCTCCTCGTTGTGCCACTTTAATGCCAACCCTGGGGTTGCGTTCGATTTTGGCGCTGCTTCAGGTTTATGAAATCTCGTAAATCTGGGGCAGTGTCAAAATGCAACAAGTGTTGCTATGGCACACCCACAGCAACACCCATTGCACGCCCCTTCCAAAAAAAGTGCTGTCTGTGAATGGGCCATATTTGCAAGGTGGCGTTAAGGGGGACAGATGATGTCATCAGTCACTGCCTTCTGTCAGCATAGTATGCAATGAGCAACTACAACATTAGTGTTGTAGCAAACATGAGTGGGTTAAGTACTGACCTAGGCATCCTCTCTGAACATACTGTATGTTGGATGATCACATGGTGACATTGTTTTGTTGCACAGTCAGTATTTGCCTATGTTTGTACCTTCTCCAATATTTACCGCCAATATTGTCAGGAATAGATTTGGCTCTTCATTGCTGGCATTGTTTAGGCAGCTTACACATTGTACACATCTTCTACTGCAACATTGGCCGGTCACACATGGACAGGGTGATATGTGCGACTTGTGTAATTTGAAGATGAGGTGAGGAGAAGCTCCCCATGCCACGCAGCTCCACCTGACGGCGCCTGTGTCCTTTTCCCCGCCCTCGCTACTGCTGCGAGTTCGAGTAAGTATTGTGTGTCTGCCTTTGTGTCTGTTTTGTACTTTTTTTGCCTCTTTACTTTTTTTGTTGCCTTTTTCCTCTGGTTGTTCTGCTCTTTCACGCTCTCTCTCTCTTTGTTATTCCCGCTGCTGCGTCCCCTGTGGCCCGCCCCCCTCGCGCGCCCACTCGTGCTTCGCTCCCGTCTCCCAGCTGCTCTTCCCTTCTACGTCCCCTTCTTAATGGCAGCCGTCTGCGCCCATCCGCACCTGGACCGCACTCAGCTCCAGACCCCCTGGCCCCCGTGACCGCCACGTCGGCCGATGCAGTTATGACACCAACACTCTCCACGTCCTCAACACCGGTCGATCAACCACCTGCTTCTAGGCCTCACCAAAGCTCATCCACAACCTTCTCCTGCCAGAGCTGCAGCTTCACCAGTCCCCGAGCCGCTGTCCCGTCCGCCAGAGCCTGATGCAACCACCTCAGATGCATCCTTCTCAACACCCGCTCAGTCCACAAGCACGCTATTGAACTCTGGGACATTCTCGACTCATCCTCCCACGACAACGCCTTCCAGACGGAGACCTGGATGAACCCATTCCTTAGCACCTGACATCGCTATAGCCATCTCAGAAGGCTACAAGATCACCCACAGAGACCGCACCAACAGACCGGGAGGAGGGATCCCCATCATCCACAGGAACACCATCAGAATCTCGACCAACACCGAAGACACCCTCAGCACCGCCGAACACATGCACTTACAAATCCACATGGATCCCAAGACCACCCCCAGAGGCACCCTCATCTTCAGACCCCCTGGACTCCGACCACACTTCAGTGACTCCATCGCCGACGTCGTCAGCACCCAAGCCCTTGCGTCTACAGGCTACATCCTCCTCGGAGACCTGAACTTCCACCTCGAGAACACCAATGACAGCAACTCCACCACCCTACTCACAACCTCGCCAACCTCGGACTCAAACAGCTTGTCACGTCTCCCACCCACTCCTCCAGACACACGCTCAACCCCATCTTCTCCGCCAGCAGCCAAGTCAACTTCAGCCACACCACCGAACTCCACTGGACCAACCACCGCTGCATCCACTTCACCTTCGAGAAACCCACCACGCACCACCATCCGCAACCGATTCCCCACTGCAGCTAGAACAAGGTCACCAACGACCAGATGATCTCCACCCTCGCCCAAGCCCCACAAGCCGACACCACTGACACCGACACAGCTGCCCGCAACCTCAGGCAATGGATCGATGACTGTGCCAACACTCTTGCCCGATCAAGAAACCCCCCTACAACCACACCGTCAGAAAGGTCACCTGGTTCACCACCAACCACCGGACCTCCAAACAGACTTGTCAAAAACTAGAGAAGAAGTGGCGCCAAGAACAGACTCTGGCCACCCACGCAGCTCTCCATAACGCCATCCGCAGGCACCACCAGCTCATCCAGACCACCAAGTGATCCTCCTTCAAGGAACGCATTGACAAATATGCGCACAACAGCAAAGAGCTCTTCAACATCGTGAAGAAACTCTCCAACCCCAGCTCCAGCACACACGACATCCCACCTTCGCAAGACCTCTGCGACTCGCTTGCCACCTTCTTTCACATCAAGATCCCAGACATCCACGTCAGCTTCAACTCCAAGACCCCACCAGCAGTCGCCGACACCTCAGACTCACTGCCCCCCAGCCACACCAACCTCTTGCTCTCCTGGGCCCATGTCAGTGACAACGACACCACCAAAGTCATGAACACCGTTCACTCCGGCTCACCATCTGACCCCTGCCCGCACTACATCTTCAACAAAGTGAGCTCCATCATCGCCCCCCAACTCCGGATGATCATCAACAACTCCTTCAAGACCGCCACCTTCCCAGAAAGCTGAAAGCACGCCGAGATCAACGCCTTACTCAAGAAACCCAAGTTGGACCCAAAGGACCTCAAAAACTACCGGCCCATCTCCCTGCTCCCATTCGCGGCGAAGCTCATCGAGAAGATCATCAACAGACAGCTGACCCACCTCCTTGAGGAAAACAACACTCTGGACCCGTCCCAATCCAGTTATCGCAGCAACCACAGCACTGAGACCGCCCTCATTGCCGCCACCAACAACATCAGGACCCTGCTGGACAAAGGCAAAACCGCGACCCTCACCCTCCTGGACCTCTCGGCCGCCTTTGACACCATCTGCCACCACACCCTATGCAAACGCCTCTACAACGCAGGGATCCACGACAAAGCCCTGGACTGATCACCTCTTTCTTCACCGGCAGAACCCAGAGAGTCCGCCGCCCTCCTTTCTGATCTGAAGCCACAAAGACCATCTAGGGGCTATCCCAAGGATCTTCCCACAGCCCGACCCTCTTCACCATCTACATGGCACCGCTCACCAACATCATCCGATCTCACAACCTCAACATCGTCTCATATGCCAACAACACTCAGCTGATCCTCTCCCTCACCAAGGACCCCGCCACCGGCAAAACCAACCTCCATGAAGAAATAAAGCCTGTCACCAACTGGATGGAGAACAGTCGCCTAAAACTGAACTCGGACAAGACAGAGGTCCTCATCCTCGGCCCCACCCCCTCTGCCTGGGATGATTCCTGGTGGCCCACCACACTGGGAACCGCACCAACACCCATCAACCACGTATGCAACTTTGGTTTCATCCTAGACTCATCGCTCTCCATGACCCAACAAGTCAGCTGTCTCATCCTCCTACTTCAACCCCCTCTGCATGCTCAGCAAGATCTACAGGTGGATCCCCACCGAAACCAGAAGGACGGTCACCCACGCCCTCATCAGCAACAGACTGGACTACAGCAACGCTCTCTACGCAGCAACCACTGACAATCTCCAGAAAAGACTAAAACACATACAGAACGCCTCTGCATGCCTCATCCTCTACATCCCCCACCACAGCCACATCACAGCCCACCTGAGAGACCTACACTGGCTCCCAGTCAACAAGAGGATCACCTTCAAGCTCCTCACCCACGGCCACAAAGCACTCAACAATGCCAGACCAGCATACATCAATGAACGACTCACCTTCTACACCCCGAACCGACAGCTCCAATCTGACGAACTCGCCCTCGCCACCATCCCACGCATCCACAGGACAACAACCGGGGGCAGATCCTTCTCCTACCTCGCCGCTAAGACCTGTAACACCCTCCCCATCCACTTACGGCAGACCAAGGACCTGCTGACCTTCAGGACACACCTCAAGACCTGACTGTTCGAGCAGTAGCAGCCCCCCCACCCCCCCAAGCACCTTGAGACCCTCACGGGTGAGTAGCGCGCTCTACAAATGTACTGATTGATTGATTGATTGATCTTTAGGATATAGGTGAAGATAGTACATGTGTAGCATTAGTTTATGCTTCCCTACTCATATCATGTGTCTTAACAGGGGCATGTGGACAATGTTTAGATTGTGGCATTACATGTGTATGATAAGTTTAGAATAGGGTAGATAGGTGAAGGTGTAAGTTAAGATAAGTTAGTTTAATTTAGTTTAGTGTAGGGTAGTTCATAGGTTAGGTTGTGATATGATGCTCCTAATTTGCTTTAATAAATCCTGTTAGTATTAGACAATTGTCTCTCCATGTTGATTGAGTGTCTGGGTATTCTCATTTGTGTGCTGGCCAAGTAGGAGGAATGCCTTAGGGTGTGCTTTCTGTCTTAATTTCCATGGATGACCATTTGCATCCCCTATGACCAAGGAGCTGTCAAATTGGCTGCTAAATGACATCTGCTACTTACAAAAATTGTCATCCACAGTTCTAGCCATTCACATTGTGCATGTATACAGAGTCTTTGACAGGTAAATATGGAATTTCAATTGTCATTGCTGGGGACTGGCAAAATTATTGGTGGAACATGTGGCACATATGACACCATCCATTTTAGAGTCTGTGTCCTGCCACACTGACTGCTGCCCATTACTGATGCAATTCGCCTCTTCTGAACCACACATATAAGTTGTACTGGTGCTCTCATCTAGGTAAATTATCAGTCACTTGATTTTGACCCATACATGCCATATGTCAACTTCCATGGAAATCTGTTCAATACATGTATTTAGGGCTCTGTAAGTTGTTTGTAGCCCACAACACCATTGTTCACCTTTTTCATGTTAGAACCCAGGCATGTGGCTTTGTGTCTAATAGTAATGCACAAATGTAAATAGATTATGTTCTCATTGACATAGCTCCACACAATTCATACATTTAGCTGAGTTGATGGATCACATTAAACATTGACATGTTACATGTGAACAAGGAGATTTATTTACAGGTGCAAGTGTAATACAATGTCCGGTTCACAGATGCCATGAGAGATCCTGGGCCATTTCAGAGTCCAAGGGTGAGGAACATGCCACGTGACATGATTTGGAGAAGTGTGCATTAGTGAGGAGGTATCCAAATTGACAATAGGTATGAATTGTGACAATGACAGTACATTACAAACAATTCAACAGTGGTAGAGTGAAGAGGGCACATTGCCAGCTGTCACAGCAGTGGCACGATCTTAAGCTTTGAACTAAGGAGATACTGTCCATGTGGCACAGACTGGTGCTACTGTGTGGTTTTCCGTGTGAATGCTGTCTCTTCCACATCTTCATCCTCTGATGTGTGTGGTGCCTCTTGTGCCATGGGTGGTGCTATTGTTGATGTTGTGGGGGCACAAATACAACAGGGGATAGAGATGTGGAGTTAAAGGTCCTGGACGTTGCATTTTAGTGGGAACACATAAGGCATCACTGCAGCAAGGAGGAACTGCTGATTTCTCAGCACTGCAGCAACATCACCGATGGTAGACAACCATGTTTTCCCTGAGGGAGACCACTTCCCACTGTATGGACTCCAGCGTATTCTGTACAGGCCCCAGCCTGCTGTCTATCATGCTGCTGCCACTTTGGGAGGGAAATTGTTGAAGCCTCTGTCTCATGACAGCAGCTATGTCGGCCAGGGACTGCTGGAGTCCATGTAGCAGGGAGTAGGTGGTGCTGTGTGTTGGTAGCTGTGTAGTTCATGTGGAGACCCCGCAATGCTGTGTGTCCTCCATGTGATTATAGGTGGTGTCTGGAGGTAACCTAGGACATCCTGGAGAGTCTCTTCATTAATGGTTGGCAGCTGGTCATTCATGTCATCTGTAAAATCCAAGACAGGCATGTCGGCAGGAGATAAGGCATCATCCTCTGCAATGAGATAGTGAAATGCCAATCTTCGACTGTGATGGCTCTTGAATTGAAACATCATTTACTTGCTACTGGAGGCTCAGTGACATGTTACAGACCCCAGGTTGTATATGTAAATTATGTGTTGCATTGTGCATCGCACACTGGGCAAACTTTCTAGGTATTTTGTACTTTGACTCCGCACCACCAACTTCCTTGCAGGCTCCTTGCCCCTACCACTGACACCATGGTGGCACATAATTTACCTTCCTATTTACCATGCTGGATATTCCCACATTAGTGTAATGTGTGCTGTCACTCTTTTGGTGCTATAATGAACTGGCACCATGAATGATGCGACTAGTGCAGCAAAGCATAGGTAGGTCCATTGCTGACAATGCATGTGTTACAGTCACATCTGCCTTTAGCAGGCCCCACACATGTGCTAATTGAAAGGGACAGTCCAACCATTAGAGATTGTCTCCCCCATTAGTTTGTCCCTCCCTACATTTGGTACATTTCCTTGCATACAGCATATCTGCCACATGCATTTGTTGGGCTAAGGATGTGGAATGTGGATCAATGCATGCATTTTGAGACTTTGTTGTTGTGGTACAAGTGAAATTTGCAGCTTGGATCCACATGGGCAAAGATTTGTATGACGGAACAGATGCATTACAGGCTAGTGACATTGTGTCAGTAGTGCAACTTTAATGCCACTTGTGCCAATTTTTACACATCTAAATGACCCACTATGCAGTACACCAGCCATTCACACAACACAGTTAACCTTGTTACATGGTGAGATTGAAGCTACTTGTACAGCTGCACAAATGATGGTCACAGACATGGCCAATGTGTTATATGAAAACACTTTGGGGGTCATTACAACCCTGGCGGACGGTGTTAAAGGTGCGGTAATACCGCAAACAGGCCGGCGGACAAAAAAAGGGAATCATGACCGTGGCGGAAACCACCAACATAGACAGCCACTTTAACACTCCGACCGCCACGGTGGTACAGACAAGCTGCGCGGCGGTCACGGCCAACAGACAGGCGGAGGACAATGTACCGCCCACAGTATCACAACCCGCCAATCCGCCACCTTTTCCAGGGCGGATTCACCGTGGATAAAAACACGGCAGAAACAGCTTCTGCAATGGGAAAACGCTCAACTTCTACACATCACACGAGGAAGGAGGACACCATGGAGCCAGAATTACAAATCCTACCTGCCCTTGTCTTCCTGCTCAATTACCAACACCAGCAACGGTGAGTACTGCACCTACGACATAGGGGAGGGGTGACGCAAAAGTCAGGGGGACACACATGCAACACCCCCACCCCCACCCTCACCCTCGCACATTACAACACACACACCAATTCATTTAAAAACATCACAGTAACAACCCACAACCCCCCCGGAAGAATGCAAAGACCAAAGGAAATCAGTTAAAAAATTGTAATGTATCAAAATACAGTTACCAAATATATACAGATATATATATATATATATATATACACATTCAAAAGGATATACATTACGAGAAGTAGTGCAGGTATGCACATATCATTGTCCGTGCACCACTGGTCCAAAAATGCATGGGCGAGGCCCACAATAGATACCTGTCCACAAACGGAGAGAACACTGCTGGGGCATCAGATAGAAATACAACAGGCACCTCAGGGGGAAGGGAAGGGGGGGCACCTCAGTCGGATTACAGCACCACGCCAGATCCACGACGGGGCTCCATGCCCATTGATGTATCCTGGGAGTGCAAAGCCACAGTCTCTCAAGTCTATACAGTGGGTGATTTGCCCACTGTTCCATCCTGGGGAGTGCAAAGCCACAGTCTCTCAAGTCTCTACAGTGGGTGGGTTGCCCACTGTTCCATCCTGGGGAGTGCAAAGCCACAGTCCCTTAAGTCCATACAGTGGGTGGTTTGCCCACTGTACCATCCTGGGGAGTGCAAAGCCACAGTCTCTCAAGTCTCTACAGTGGGTGGGTTGCCCACTGGTCCATCCTGGGGAGTGCAAAGCCACAGTCTCTCAAGTCCATACAGTGGGTGGTTTGCCCACTGTACCATCCTGGGGAGTGCAAAGCCACAGTCTCTCAAGTCTCTACAGTGGGTGGTTGCCCACTGTTCCATCCTGGGGAGTGCAAAGCCCCAGTCACTCAAGTGGATAACAGTCTCCACTGGTTCTGGAGGGGGAATGGTGCCCACACTGCACTAGGCTCCCCGTGACGGTTCCTGTTCCGTCACAGTCCCAGCTGTACATGTGATAACTATGCTTGATGTGGCGGTGTTTCCTTGTTCAGCAGTGCTTTGCCATGGCGGTCTCTGCCCTGTTCAGCGGTTCTCTGCCCTGTTCAGCTGTGCTTTGCCCTGTTCAGGCGTCTTCACCATGGCGGTGATTCCCTTGTTCAGCGGTGCTTTGCCATGGCGGTCTCTGACCTGTGCACTGGTGTGTGGCATGACGGTCCCTCATTGCCCAGCAGGGCTGTGGCAGCCGGGGCCCTCCTGGGCACTGACTCCGGCGGTGGTCTCCTGACCAGTGACGATACTGCTGCCCTCCTGGGCAATGACTCCGGCGGTGGTCTCCTGACCAGTGACAATACTTCTGCCCTCCTGGGCAATGACTCTGGCGGTGGTCTCCTGACCAGTGACAATACTTCTGCCCTCCTGGGCACTAACTCCGGCGGTGGTCTCCTGACCAGTGACGATACTGCTGCCCTCCTGGGCAATGACTCCGGCAGTGGTCTCCTGACCAGTGACGATACTTCTGCCCTCGTGGGCAATGACTCCGGCGGTGGTATCCTGACCAGTGACAATACTTCTGCCCTCCTGGGCAATGACTCTGGCGGTGGTCTCCTGACCAGTGACGACAGTGCTGGTGGTGGCGTCCTGGCCGCCGGGGAGGATGGCGCCCTTCTCCGCTGTGCTGCTCACACCAGACTGTGCAGACTTCTTCTGGTACTTCACCACCTTTGGAGGAGTCACAGCTGACTCTGCAATCCCCCTGGGACCCTTGTGAGCAGTTTTGCCACCAGGAGTCTTCACCCTGTCCCGTCGGCCACTTTCCAACTTGAGATGCTTTACAGGGGGTGGACTGGCAGTGCTTTGGCTCCGTGTCACACTGCCTGCCCTGGTGGCCAGTGCACTCCACACACCTGTAACACGCACCACTGGTACTGTAGTCTTTTTGGCTGAGGCGCTACCACGGGACTTATGAATTGGAGAGGTGGGGATGGGGGCAAAGAGGTCAACGTTGCTGAGGGAGAGTTTCTGACGAACACTGGGATGGGTAGCTGGAGGGGGTCTGGGAGTGGAGGAAGAGGAGGTGGTTGTAGGAGGTGTCACTTTAGGTGTTTTGGGTGCAGGTGCAGGTACTGGAGGCTGTCGTGAGGTGGATGGATGTTGGGTGTGTGGGTGCCCGTCTTTGTGTACTTTGGGAGGGGGCGTCACAGACACACTGGGAGAGGACACAGGGGACGTGTAAATGGGAGTGGGGGTGGTGAGTACAGGTGAGCGGGGTGTGGTGCCGGGTGTTCTGGTGCGAGTCCTAGTGCCTGTAGATGTAGTGCATGCAGGTGAGAGTGTAGACGACACTGGGAGGGAGGAGGGAGACGACGACGAGGGGGACACAGTGGAGGCAGTGGATGTTGGTGTGTCTGGATGTGTGTGATGCTTGTGTGAGTGCCTGTGGGATGTGCGGTGCCTGCGTTTGCCTGAGCTACTTTTGGGTGTTGAGGTGTATGCATGCTTGTCTGATGGTGTGCTTGGGATGGGCTGGGGTACAGGGGATTGGGTCTGGGTGGAGGAAGTTGGAGGGGGGAGGCTAGACACAGGGACAATGGCTGGCATCAGTGCTGAGGCCAGAGATTGCAGGGTTCGATGAAGGGCAGCCTGACCAGAATGAATGCCCTCCAGGAATGCATTACTGTGTTGCAACTCCCTTTCTACACCCTGGATGGCATTCAGAATGGTAGACTGCCCAACAGTGAGTGACCTCAGGAGGTCAATGGCCTCCTCACTGAGGGCAGCAGGGGTGACAGGGGCTGGGGCTGAGGTGCCTGGGGCGAACGTGATGCCCACCCTCCTGGGTGAGCGGGCACGGGGCGAATGCTGAGGGGCTGCTGGCAGGGCGGTGCTGGTAGGGGAGGTGGCGGCTGTACCTGTAGAAGTGTGGGGCACAGATGGTGCCGCCACCACAAGGGAGCTCCCATCGGCGGACGAGTCCGTGTCGCTGGTTGGTAATCCGGTGACCGACGTGTAGCTCCCCTCGCCCTCCGTCCCACTGGTGCATTCTGAGTCTCTGGTGTGGCCCTCCATGGCCATGTGGGATGCAGCTCCCTTGTGCTCCGGTGCCACTGTACCTCCGCCTGATCATGCTGATGCACAAAAGAACAGGGAGACCACAAAAAGGGGGGGGGGGACAGAAGAAAGACAGGTTGAGTGCATGGCTTACCGCTACCGTTGGCGGACAATACAGACACAGCAGCCCCCTGCACTACATCGTGCTCTTGTCCTCTACATATGCAATTCCTGGGATATGGCCTACATCGCTATGGTGGACATCTGCACACATGGATGCCACAGGGGCATGTATACCTGTACTTGGCACTCTACTGTGGTGGGGTGGCACATGGCCTGCTTTACGGAGGGGCCTAGCCTATGGAAGTCGCCCTGGCCTAGGGAAACCCACAGCCCTCCTCCCACACCCAGACATATCAACTGCGCGCAAAGTCCCAAGAATGAGGGTGTACTCACCCCCTTGTGTCTGCTGTGATGCCCTCAAGCGCCCATCCAACTCCGGTTAGGCCACCGCCAGGATCCGGAACATCAGGGGGGTCATGGGGCGACGGGCACCCCGCCCACGTTGGGAGACCATCCCCAGCTGAGCCTCCGCCGTCTTCTTGCTCCAGCGGCGAATGTCCTCCCATCTTTTCCGGCAGTGGGTGCCCCGTCTCTGGTGGACCCCCAGGGTCCAGACGTCCTTGCCGATTGCATGCCAAATGTCCTTCTTCTGGTGGGCGCTGACCTACATGACATACACAGGGGAAAAGGGAAGTCATTAGCAAGAGCACCGTCGAAGTGAGTGGCCCACATCCTTGCCATGTGGCACATGCATTCACAGTCCTTCATGTTCACTGCACTCTGCCCCCTTCCCTCATACAACCAGCCCTCTCCACCCAGGCATAGCCCATACAACGTGCTCCCTGTGTACTTACCTGTTGGTCTGGAGGACCGTAGAGTAGCGTGTACTGGGGGAGGACCCCGTCCACGAGCTTCTCCAACTCCTGAGCAGTGAAGGCAGGGGCCCTTTCCCCAGACGCAGCAGCCATTGTCTCTTCCAGACCGAGGTCACAGCAGCACTTGCAGTGTAGGTCCTCTCCTGTCGAATATCAGGTATCGAGTGATTGAACAGATAAAAAATGGCGGTCATGTCCGTGGCGGTGACGTCCGCGGCGTTGCGTCTCATCACCACCGGCGCATTTCATCATTGGCTCCTGGGACCCATAGGGTCCAATGTTAACCAATGCAGCATTGCGTCGTGGTCTTCAACCGCCTACCGCGACGGAGTACAACGCCAGCGCAGTTACCTCACATCCCATTGTCCCAGTTTAGAGGTCAGGCATCCGCTATTTCATGGGCCCACATGGCTTCATATACAACTGCGTCACACATACCTAGGCCTACACTCGACACACATACAGGAAGAGTTTTGTCTTTGGTGTCGTGTTCTGTGTATCTGTGGGTACATACCTGGGATTTTGTTGACTCTGTGGTTGCTGTTGTCCTTTCTAGGCACAGTCAGCTGGGACATTTGAGAAGATGGCAGAATCCTCCGGTGTACCGACCGCTAGTGGACCTGTTGTCAATGGAGGAGCGACATTTACTCATCACCTACAGGTTTGACCGTGCCACTATCCAGGAACTATGTACCCAGTTGGAGCCAGACCTGATGTCACCAATCCGCCATCCCAGAGGATTCCCCCCTCAAGTGCAGGTGCTGTCAGTGCTCCATTTCCTTGCAAGTGGATCTTTTCAGACAACAGTGGCCATGGCATCAGGGATGTCCCAGCCTATGTTTTCAAACGTGTTGTCCAGAGTGTTGTCTGACTTCTATGCCCTTGGACATATCCCCAACATCATAGGTGCTATTGATGGCACCCATGTAGCTCCGCTCCCCCCCCCCACAGGAGTGAACAGGTGTACAGGAACAGGAAGAGTTATCATTCGATGAATGTACAGATGGTATGTTTGGCAGACCAGTACATCTCGCAGGTAAATGCCATGCTCCCTGGCTCAGTGCATGACGCCTACATCCTGTGCAATAGCAGCATCCCTTATATGATGGGTCAACTCCAGAGGCACCGGGTGTGGCTATTGGGGGACTCTGGTTACCCCAACCTGTCTTGGCTATTGACCCCAGTGAGGAATCCCAGGACCAGGGCAGAGGAACGCTACAATGAGGCCCATGGGCGGACTAGGAGGGTGATCGAACGCACCTTCGACCTCCTGAAGGCCAGGAACAGGTGCCTCCATATGACAGGTGGTTCCCTATTCTACTCACCGAAGAACATGTGCCAGATCATCATCGCCTGCTCGATGCTTCACAATCTTGCTTTGCGACACCAGGTGCCTTTTCTGCAGGAGGATGGTCCAGATGGCGGTGTTGTGGCAGCTGTGGAGCCTGTGGACAGTGATGAGGAGGATACTGAGGAAGAAGACATAGACAACAGGGAGTCAGTCATACAGCAATATTTCCAGTGACACACAGGTGAGAACAGTTTTCTTTTTACCATTACATTCACTTTCACACTCTATCCTGTCTGTCATTTCATAGCAGTATTTGGTCACTGAGTTGTACCTTTCCATTACGGTTCCACTGGTGTGGTTAGCAACGTGTGTCATCTGCTTGCATCCTTCAAGGACTTGTGATGTGTGACATAGGTATGTTGTCTTTACAATTGGAAACGCATGTTGACCCTGTCATTGATTATACATATTTACCAAATCACAGACTGACTCCAGATTGTTTTGTGGTTCAAGGGTGTTTATTTAAGTGCTCAAAAATGGAGGGGGTAGTAATATGGTGATGGGGGACGGTGGAGGAATGTCCATGGCAGAGTCCAGTCCATTAGTCACACAGGTGCACTGCCCATATGGGCATAGGAAGTGGAGCTGGGGCAGTTGCAATCTGGACAGGGTAACAAAGTGAGACAGTGGGAGGACAATCAGGGTGGTCTCATTTCCTGGCGGGGGTCTTGCCATCTTGCTCTGTCCTGTTCCTGGATCTCAGGGACCGCTTGTGGGGTGGTTCTCCGGCTGCAGGGGGTGGGGTGCTGGTGTGGTGGTCCTGTGGCGGGGCGACCTGTCCACTAGCGCCGGCGGAGGTGGTGGGCAGTTCATCGTCCATTCTAGTGTCAGGGGCCTCTTGGAGCGCCACGGTGTCCCTCATGGTTTTTTGTATGTCCTTCAGCACCCCTACGATGGTGCCCAGGGCAGAGCTGATGGTTCTCAGTTCCTCCCTGAAGCCCAAATACTGTTCGTCCTGCAGGCACTGGGTCTCCTGAAACTTGGCCAGGACCGTCGCCATCGTCTCCTTGGAGTGGTGGTATGCTCCCATGATGGAGGAGAGGACCTCGTGGAGGGTGGATTCCCTTGGCCTGTCCGCCCCCTGTCACACAGCAGCCCTCCCAGTTCCCCTGTGTTCCTGTGCCTCCGTCCCCTGAACCGTGTGCCCACTACCACTGCCCCCAGGTCCCTGTTGTTGTTGGGGTGGTGGGTTATCCTGGGTTCCCTGTAGTGGTGGACACACCGCTGATTGACGTGTCCTGGGTACGGAGGTACTGGGCCCGCTGGGTTGGTGCTGTGCGGGTGTTACCAGAGGGTGGAAGGTCAGTGTTGGGCTGTGCCTGTGCAAGGGGAACCGACTGTCCCGAGGCCCACGATGGTCCGGGCTGGTCATCAGGATCCAGTAGGGCAGAGCTGCTGTCATCACTGTGGGCCTCTTCTGTGGGTGGAGTGGAGTTGTCTGGACCCTCCGGTGTGGTGACGTTCCGTAGTGGTCCTGCAGGGATATCAGAGCATGATTATTGCATGTGTGTGTGTAATGGTGTGCAATGGGTGGGTGTTTGTGTACCCCAGTGCAAGCATTCCTGTGTGTGGGTTTGTGTGATGTTGGTTAGGGGGTTGTTATGGGTATGTGCAGTGAGCATGCTTTGGTGAGGGGTGACCATGCTTTGTTTTTGCATGCGGGGCTTGGTGTTGGGATGGGTGGTTTGTGTTATGTGTACATTAGTGAGGAGTTGGAGTGATAGGGGAGGGGGTGAGGGTGGGGGTGTTTGATGGCATGCAGGTAGGGTGGGGGATATGATAGTTGAGATTTAACTTACCAGTGTCCATTCCTCCACCGACTCCTCCGAGGCCCTCTGGATGCATGATGGTCAAGACTTGCTCCTCCCATGTTGTTAGTTGTGGGGGAGGAGGTGGGGGTCCGCTGCCAGTCCGCTGTACCGCGATGTTGTGCCTGGAGACCACTGAACGCACCTTCCCCCGTAGGTCATTCCACCTCTTCCTGATGTCCTCCCGATTTCTTGGATGCTGTCCCACAGCGTTGACCCTGTCCACGATTCTTTGCCATAGCTCTATCTTCCTGGCTATGGATGTGTGCTGCACCTGTGAGCCAAATAGCTGTGGCTCTACCCGTAGGATTTCCTCCACCATGACCATGAGCTCCTCCTCGGAAAACCGGGGTGTCTTTGGCGTGACATGGGGTGGTGTGGGTGATGTGTGGGGTGGTGTCAGTGTTGATGTGTGTGTTGATGTGCAGTGATGTGTGGTGTTTTGTGCGTTGTTGGAAAATGGGTTACTGGTAGGGCAGGTAGGTACCTACACCTAGCAACAAGCCACAAACCTCCACATAAGTACAGTTAGGTCTCAGTAAATTAATCCCAGCTCTACCCTTGGTAGCTTGGCATCGAGCGTCAAGGCTTAACTTAGGAGACAAAGTGTAAAGCATTCAAATATCACAAAACAGTAATTAAATAAAACACAGGAAACAGTTTAAAAATCCAAAACCAATTTATAAAAATAGCTTATATTTTTATCTTTAAAATGACACAAAAACGATTAAAATCGGTTCAGGGGAACCGGAGATATGAATTTTTAAAGTATTATTATTTTCTAGCGCTTAGAAACAAAAAGCGCCAATCGGGTCATCTGGTTGCACCAGGACCGGGGCAAAGTCAAACTTTCAGGCCGACCGCGATGGAGCCCTGCTCGGCTACAAGTCGCGGGAGGCCTCGGTTAAAAAGTTACCTTCTGACTTAGTCTTTATTTTGAAGTTTTTCTTCACCGGGACAAACCTGCCAATTGGATCCGACCTCCTGGAGCCCTTGTCCGGATACGCAAAGTCGGTTTCCTCGGTGGTGATTTTTACCTTCGGACTTAGTCGTTTTTTCGAGATGAAAATCCTTCGACCGGGGTAAACCTGGATCTTGATCCGACGTCCGTGGAGCCCTTCTCGGATACGATGGCTGGAAGGTCCCGGTCAACTTTTTACGTTCGGACTTAGTCTCTTTTTTGGATGTTTTTCTTTACCGGGACGAACCACGAAGTCAGGCCGGGTCGCGGTTGAGGCAAGCCGGCTAGAATTTCCGCGTCGGGTCGGTCACTTTATGGAGCTTTTTTCCAAAAATTCTCCAATCTTTTCCAAACTTCTGGGGCTTCACCCAGATGTTCTTTTAAGGTTCTTTTGGGGTCCACAGCTCACCCCAAGGGTCCAGAAGTTCTGTGATGGTCCTTGGGAAGTGCGGACTTCAACTCCCAGAATACACCTGGCGCAAACTCCTTTTTGGCCACTGGACAGTGGTCAGCTGGTCACTTTTTCAGGAGTTGGTGCAGGGGACTCTGGTTAGCAATTTTTCACCTGTAGCAAACAGGGAGTCCCTCCTTGAACCAGTGGAAGCCAGGCAAAGTCCTTCTTGTGGTGAAGCCCAAGTGTGCAGCTGGTGCAGTCTTTCTGAGTGCAGGGTCCAGGTGCAGGCCAGGGGTCCAGCAGGGCAGTCCTTCTTCTCCTTGTAGTTCTTTCTTCTTGAAATTTGGTGGGGATCTGAGGCGTGGGTGCAGGTCTGCCAGTTTTATCCTTGCTCCTGGGTGAAAAGCAGGGGGGCCCTGGTCCTCCAATCAGGGACAGGGTCGTCCCCCTGTGATGACCACTTCCTGGGAAGTGTGGCAAAAATCCATCCCAGAAGGCAACAGTCTCTAAAAATCCAAAATGGATGAATCTGATTTTTAGAGGAGAGATCTGGCTGAGCCCACCCACTGGTGTGGCTAAAAATCATAAACACACCCCTCTCCTGCCCTCTCCTAATCTAATCAAGGGGGCACCTAGCTGTCTGGGGTTGCAGGATGTGGGGGTGTTGCTGGGTGCTCCAGATGTCCTTCTCTGCCTTTGAAGACCAGTTTAGCAGCCCTCCCCCTTCCTGCTTCCCCATCTGCTGAGGGGAGATTCTCTCCCCCAAGCACATTCCTTTGTGTGAAGTCAGGCCACTTCACACCTCATTAAAGTAGCCTGGCAGAAGCTGCTGCAGGCTGGCCAATCAGAGCACAGCAGCAAAAACAATGCAGAGCTGAAATTGGCAACTTTTTAGGTAAAGTCTAAACTTTTTACCTGCACTAGTTATATTAAATCCAACAACTGGAAGTTGTGGGATTTATTATAACAATCAATTTGATACCAAATTCTTGGTATGTAACATTTAAGGAGACTTTAAAATTTAAAATAAAGTCTGCCCATTCTAGCCTATGAAGGCCATTTACTTCAATGAGGGAAAAACGAATTTGGCTGTTTTTACCTCACCAGGGCTTATAAATCTATTTTTATAAAGTCCCTGCTTATAGTTACATGGCACCCAGCCCTAGGGGCACATACGGCACACCTTAGGGGTGACTTATATGTAAAAATAAGGTAGTTTAAGACTTTGGAAGTACCTTTAATTCCAAAGTCGAATTTGCATATAACTTTAATTTAAAAGCAGCCAGCAAGGCAGGCTTGCTTTTAAAATGACACTGGGCACCTCAGCAATGCACCTAGGTGTGCACCACCTATGCTGTGGTCCCTAAACCTACATGCCCTACCATATACTAGGGACTTATAGGTAGGTTAACTTAGCCAATTATAATTAGCCTAATTTGCATATCCATTTTACACAGAGCACAGGCCCTGGGACTGGTTAGCAGTACCCAGGGCACCAGCAGAGTCAGGAAAACACCAGCATAAAGTGGAAAATGGGGGCAAAAAGTTAGGGGGCCTCTGCAATCAGCCCCAGTTTCTCACACAACCCCCCCCCCCAGCCCACAAGCCCAGGAGACTCAGCCCAACCCTGGGAGAGTCTTCCTGGCTTGTTAGGCGAGGAAGACAGTGAAGAAAACTGGCTGTCCCTTTGCAGGGCCTACTCTGCCTTATATCCTCCTGTCAGGGTCACTCCCTCTGGGTAGTGAAGCCATCCCAACAGTAAAAGGACCCAACTCAAACTGAAACTTCCCTCTAGGGGGGTTTTCCTCCTCTCTCTCTGCCAACTTGGGTAGTGAGGTGCCCACCTCCCCTACTCCAAACTTTGCTAGGGCAACACCTAGCTTACCCAAAGAGGTCACCCAACACTTGAGCAACCCCACCATGACCAATAGGGTCAGGGGGCCTACTTTGCTATTGGCCCTGGGGTCTGCCTCCCAGGCCAAGTACAGTGCTGCCAGGAAGGCTAGCACCCAGCAGAGGCTACTGACAGCTGTCAGTACCCAGAACCACACCCTAAGCTCTCCACTGACAGGTGGCTGAGCTGCTTTAGGGGCATCTTTGGGGTCCTGGCACCCCTCTTGCTGTCTTGAGTGGGGGGCTACCACCTCCTGTGGCAGACACCCTCCTTCCACTCTCCCTTCTGTCAGTGCAGGGGCAACACCCTGCATCTGGACAGCTGCCTGACTACTCAGGACTTCCTTGGGGTCAGGTGAGGCCTCACCAGTGCCAACATTGGGCTCCCCCCTTACTGGGGCAGAGGGCCCTTGGCTCCCTGGAACTCTCTTTAAGAGTGGCCTACCCTTCCTTTTCTTCTTTCCTTTTCTTGGGGACCCTTGTCTCCTAACTGTAGGGACTGACTCCCCAGGACTTTGGGTTGGGGGGGCGCCCTGGGCGACCACCCCATCTGTGACCAGACTCACCTCTGGGAGGTCATTGCCCAGGATACAATCTAGGGGGAGGTCAGCACTGACTACCACCCTAATCCAGTCAAGGATACCCTCCCTCTCTAGGGGCACTATGGCTACAGGTTTGGAGGTGACCTCCCCTGTGGCTATCCTGACTTTCTTTGTCTTTCCTGGGACATACATGTCTGGGGTCACTAACCGGTCACTCACTACAGTGTGACTGGCACAGGTGTCTCTCAGGCCAGTGGTAGGGATCCCATTCACTTGAATGTGGTGGAAGTGCCTACTCCCACCCTCAGGGATCACCAGCTTACCATCTGGTCCTGTCTCCCAGCACAATGCTAGGAGGATTTCATCATCTGAGGAATCCTCCTCTATGGCTACACTGGACAGCCCGGTGCTAACCACTTTCTTTGGACAGGCTGCATCTCCTCTGAAGTGACCTGTCTGCTGACAGTCAAAGCAAGCCCTACTGTCCAAGAGCTTTTTTAACCCTGGGTCTCCCTGTCTCTGCATGTCAGATTGGGAGTGGGATTTACTCTCCTCCTTCTTAGGGTTCTGGGGTACAGAGGGAGTCTCTGTGGTGGGCTTACCACCTCCCTCCTTAGGTTTTTGGGGACCTGTCCCCCCCTTCTTGGAGTCTCCCCCCTGGGACTTGACAACCACCCTGGTTCTCAACCACTCATCAGCTGCCTCCCCTAGCTCTCTAGGGTTGGTCAGCTTAGAGTCCACTAGATGCTGGCGTAACCTTTCTTGGATACAATTGGTCAAGATGTGCTCTCTCATGATCAGATTGTATAACCCCTCATAAGTATTAACTTTGTTGCCAATAATCCAGCCCTCCAGTGCTTTTATTGAGGTGTCTACAAAGTCAACCCAAGACTGGGTACTGACCTTCTGGGTGTCCCTGAACTTCATTCTATATTGCTCTGGGGTCAGACCAAACTTCTTGGCTAAGCACCTTTTCATACTAGGGTATGAATCTGCCTCCTCCCCCCTTAAGGTCAGAAGCCTATCCCTCCCTGAGTTGGGGACCAACTCCCACAAAAGGGAACCCCAGTATTGAGGCCTAACCCTTCTCATTTGGAGTGCCCTCTCAAAGGCCTCCAGCCACTTATCTATGTCATCCCCCTCTACATAAGCAGGAACCACCCCCTTGGGTAATCTGGGGCAAACTCCCCCACCCATGGACACCTCAGCTTCTTTATCGCTGCTTCCATCTTTTTTTTCTTTGCTTGCCCACTTTTTCTTTTCTAGGGCAAGCTTATCTGCTTCCAAAGCTATGTAGGCTAGCTGGGCTTCCAGCTCTCTTTCCCTGATGGATGGGTTCTCTCCTCCTGAAAGGACCCTCTTCCTACCACTAGCTTTGGGTCTGCGCCTAGTGACTGTATCCAGTGAGGACCGTTCCTCCTCTTCCTCACTTGGGGTCTGATGCCTTCCCTCCCCTGAGTGGTTAGAGTTAGCATCTTCCTCTTTTTCTTCCTCCTCTGGAGCTTCCTCTGTCTCTACCTCTTGGGCCTCAGCCCATGCTGTCAGGGATTTAATCAGGATTTGCTTCCTGAGATCAGTGGTTGCAGGCAACCCTCTCTCAATACACAACCCCCTAAGCTGGACTACTGTCAGTGTGGGTAGGCTAGCCAGATCAAGCTCCATGGTTCCCTAGTTTTGTGTCAACAAAAACTTTTTGCAAAAATTGGAAACAAGAATTTAGAAAAATTACAAAAATTCAATAATTGAAATTAATCCAAATTAATTTTAAAAAAAATGAAAATTAAAAATTAAAAACAATTTTTGCACTAGGACAATTTAAAGGATTTTTAATTTGTTTTATCTAAAACTGTAACGTGATATTGAACACAAGTACAGGATCCCGTCGCTGCTTCCAATTATGTTGGAAAATGGGTTACTGGTAGGGCAGGTAGGTACCTACACCTAGCAACAAGCCACAAACCTCCACATAAGTACAGTTAGGTCTCAGTAAATTAATCCCAGCTCTACCCTTGGTAGCTTGGCATCGAGCGTCAAGGCTTAACTTAGGAGACAAAGTGTAAAGCATTCAAATATCACAAAACAGTAATTAAATAAAACACAGGAAACAGTTTAAAAATCCAAAACCAATTTATAAAAATAGCTTATATTTTTATCTTTAAAATGACACAAAAACGATTAAAATCGGTTCAGGGGAACCGGAGATATGAATTTTTAAAGTATTATTATTTTCTAGCGCTTAGAAACAAAAAGCGCCAATCGGGTCATCTGGTTGCACCAGGACCGGGGCAAAGTCAAACTTTCAGGCCGACCGCGATGGAGCCCTGCTCGGCTACAAGTCGCGGGAGGCCTCGGTTAAAAAGTTACCTTCTGACTTAGTCTTTATTTTGAAGTTTTTCTTCACCGGGACGAACCTGCCAATTGGATCCGACCTCCTGGAGCCCTTGTCCGGATACGCGAAGTCGGTTTCCTCGGTGGTGATTTTTACCTTCGGACTTAGTTGTTTTTTCGAGATGAAAATCCTTCGACCGGGGTAAACCTGGATCTTGATCCGACGTCCGTGGAGCCCTTCTCGGATACGACGGCTGGAAGGTCCCGGTCAACTTTTTACGTTCGGACTTAGTCTCTTTTTTGGATGTTTTTCTTTACCGGGACGAACCACGAAGTCAGGCCGGGTCGCGGTTGAGGCAAGCCGGCTAGAATTTCTGCGTCGGGTCGGTCACTTTATGGAGCTTTTTTCCAAAAATTCTCCAATCTTTTCCAAACTTCTGGGGCTTCACCCAGATGTTCTTTTAAGGTTCTTTTGGGGTCCACAGCTCACCCCAAGGGTCCAGAAGTTCTGTGATGGTCCTTGGGAAGTGCGGACTTCAACTCCCAGAATACACCTGGCGCAAACTCCTTTTTGGCCACTGGACAGTGGTCAGCTGGTCACTTTTTCAGGAGTTGGTGCAGGGGACTCTGGTTAGCAATTTTTCACCTGTAGCAAACAGGGAGTCCCTCCTTGAACCAGTGGAAGCCAGGCAAAGTCCTTCCTGTGGTGAAGCCCAAGTGTGCAGCTGGTGCAGTCTTTCTGAGTGCAGGGTCCAGGTGCAGGCCTGCGGTCCAGCAGGGCAGTCCTTCTTCTCCTTGTAGTTCTTTCTTCTTGAAATTTGGTGAGGATCTGAGGCGTGGGTGCAGGTCTGCCAGTTTTATCCTTGCTCCTGGGTGAAAAGCAGGGGGGCCCTGGTCCTCCAATCAGGGACAGGGTCGTCCCCCTGTGATGACCACTTCCTGGGAAGTGTGGCAAAAATCCATCCCAGAAGGCAACAGTCTCTAAAAATCCAAAATGGATGAATCTGATTTTTAGAGGAGAGATCTGGCTGAGCCCACCCACTGGTGTGGCTAAAAATCATAAACACACCCCTCTCCTGCCCTCTCCTAATCTAATCAAGGGGGCACCTAGCTGTCTGGGGTTGCAGGATGTGGGGGTGTTGCTGGGTGCTCCAGATGTCCTTCTCTGCCTTTGAAGACCAGTTTAGCAGCCCTCCCCCTTCCTGCTTCCCCATCTGCTGAGGGGAGATTCTCTCCCCCAAGCACATTCCTTTGTGTGAAGTCAGGCCACTTCACACCTCATTAAAGTAGCCTGGCAGAAGCTGCTGCAGGCTGGCCAATCAGAGCACAGCAGCAAAAACAATGCAGAGCTGAAATTGGCAACTTTTTAGGTAAAGTCTAAACTTTTTACCTGCACTAGTTATATTAAATCCAACAACTGGAAGTTGTGGGATTTATTATAACAATCAATTTGATACCAAATTCTTGGTATGTAACATTTAAGGAGACTTTAAAATTTAAAATAAAGTCTGCCCATTCTAGCCTATGAAGGCCATTTACTTCAATGAGGGAAAAACGAATTTGGCTGTTTTTACCTCACCAGGGCTTATAAATCTATTTTTATAAAGTCCCTGCTTATAGTTACATGGCACCCAGCCCTAGGGGCACATACGGCACACCTTAGGGGTGACTTATATGTAAAAATAAGGTAGTTTAAGACTTTGGAAGTACCTTTAATTCCAAAGTCGAATTTGCATATAACTTTAATTTAAAAGCAGCCAGCAAGGCAGGCTTGCTTTTAAAATGACACTGGGCACCTCAGCAATGCACCTAGGTGTGCACCACCTATGCTGTGGTCCCTAAACCTACATGCCCTACCATATACTAGGGACTTATAGGTAGGTTAACTTAGCCAATTATAATTAGCCTAATTTGCATATCCATTTTACACAGAGCACAGGCCCTGGGACTGGTTAGCAGTACCCAGGGCACCAGCAGAGTCAGGAAAACACCAGCATAAAGTGGAAAATGGGGGCAAAAAGTTAGGGGGCCTCTGCAATCAGCCCCAGTTTCTCACAGTAATGTTGTATGGGTGATGGTGTTGTGTGCCTCTGTGTGGTGGGGTTCTCAGTTGCTGTGCTCTCTGTCTATCTGGCCTTCGTCCGTGAATTGTGGTCGTAGGGGTTTGTGGGTGATGTGGGTGTGTGTTTTATATTGAATTGGGTGTGTGGGAGTGGTGTTTGTATGTGTATCAGGTGTGTGTATTTGTAATTGTCCAATGTGGCGGTGTTTTGGAGATGTGTGTGTATTTTGAGCGTGGCGGTGTGTACCGCCAATGGAATACCGCGGTTGAAAGACCGCCGCATGGATTCGTGGGTCATGATAGCATGGGCGTATTTCTGTTGACGTGACGGTGGAGGTTTTGTTTTCGCCAGTTTATCACTGACCTTTGGTGTGGCGGTCTTGTGTGGGTGTTTGAATTTCGGCGGATTCCGAGATGTGGATCATAATAGCTGTGCCGGAATTCCGCGTACGCGGCGGTGTTTTGTCGGTCTTCTGCACGGCGGTAAGCGCCTTTTACCGCCAATGTTATAATGACCCCCTTTGTGCCCGTTCCCAAATGGCACATGGAGGTGTGTGGAGTTGTTGTTGGTTCACACTGTGTGCTTTACATTCCACAGGTTGCACAATTAGGTCCTGATTTTTTTCTCAAGAGGCACAGCCAAGTGCAGCAGCGGTATAAGTTGAACTGCACTACACCACTTTTGAAACACAGGATGCGCCATGTTGACATGAATACAGCACACCCCTCCGTTTCCCCCAGTGCCTGCGCAGATTTGTTCTCCCTGCACCAACCCAGGCATCCTTGCACCTGCAAGGATGCCTCCATTGAGCGGATAGATTGTTTATATGCAGGGAGGTGTCACTTCCTGAACATGAACAAGCAATTATGACAAGGTGGCATTTCATGAGAAATGCAATGACACAAGGAGGAAGGAAAGCATTTTGCCTTTTTGCCCCATCCTGACACCACCCCTGGGGTGGGGTTGACTTCAGTCACAGTCTCTGATGAACCTGTTGTGTTGGATCTGGAGCAATAACAATATGCAATGGGTGTTGTTGTGGCACATCCAGAGCCACAATAATTGCACGTCCCTTCCAGGCAATGTGCTGCATATTTACAAGGTGGTGGAAAGCCACAGTAAGTGGCTTATGTCCACGTTGTGTATATGATGGAGTGCATTCTCCAACCAGAGCATCAGGATAAGTGTGGCTTGGGTGGCGATGGGGCATTTAAATTCAGGGCCTATGTGTCCCGATGCAAACCTTTAGCATGCATTGAGTGTGTCCTAGGTGCCTCCCCCTTCTGCTATTTGTGAGATTCCAGATAATCCCCCGCAACTTACCCTGCATTTGTGGTAGTTCTTGGTAGTCTGCATTGTCCTGCAATTCCAGTGACCAGATCCTCCAGGATGACCACTGCCACCATCTCCTCCAGCTCATCCTGGTCCTCCTGTGGTGTGGGACTACCACCTCCTGCCTGCAGTGCTTTTTTTTTGTTCCTGGCCAGTTTCTCCCTATTTCTGCGTTTGCAATCACGCCAATGCTTCTTGCAATCAGTCACAGTCCTTCTCACCTCTGCCACGCTGTTGACTTTGCCTCCTATTGCCTGCATATGGCCTGTCTCCTACCTATTGGCAATTTGTAGGTGACGAAGAGCTGATGTTGGTGCTCTGTCACCTCTCTGACCAAGATGTAATGCTCCTCTTCACTAAAGCAACACTTCTGCTTCCTCTTCTCCTAGGACTTTTCTGGGCCATCCTGGCTGGTACCTGGCTGCTTGGGATCTTCCTGGGGTCTCTGCATTTTCCATTGTGTCTTCCCAAATCCTTTTTTTCTTGCTCACGCTTTTTTATTTTACTGTAATGTGGGTAAATATGGCACTAACCTGTTTTGCATCAAAAAACGTGTAGCAAAATGGTCTGGTGCCACTTGAGCAGCATCAGGGTAATTTTTTCTTACAGTATGTTGTAGTTTTGAGCGTCATTTTTTTTTGCGCTAGCCAATACTTAGCCCCATCGTGTGTCATTTTTTAAATATGGCACACTAATGGTGCTTGAGAAAGAGTTGTCTTGCAGTAAATGTTTTGACACACAACTCCACTACCACAATTGTGCATCATTTTTCATGAATCTGGGCCTAAATTCATTATACCCCTTGTGTATATAATTCCCATTATCAGAAAGATCCGGCAGTTCCCTTCTGCATCCTACAAGTTGTCAGAGTAAAAAAAAAATCTAAACTTATTTAACTTAAAAAATCCCTTAAAGACTGTGAAACCTATTAGAGTAACTGTCCCCTGAACAGACTACCCACATACCAACATGGGATCACTTCTAGAAGACATGCAGAGTCAGTTCTCCACTCAGGCCAAAAAGCTTAGTAAACTCTGCCACGAGTTACATGCACATATCAAGACTAAGACGTTCCCCTGCCCTAAAGAGGGAACCTTTGACACTAATATAATCACACACAGAAGGATATATATATATATATATATATATATATATATATATATATATATATATATATATATATATATATATTTCTCCAAAAACACAATATATAAAAATCAAAGTCTGGCACTCCTTACAAAAATATGATGGTCTTCATTTATTAAAAAAATTCCATAAAGCAGAAACATAGGGCAACGCGTTTCAACCTTCGCGGTCTTCTTCCTTGGCCCTTCTTACAATACACGTCTAAGTGAATGTGGCCCTCCCATTTTGCTGTCTATATATCCCCTCATCCATAGACATAGAAAAGATACATTTTTTTATGTATTTTTTTATTTTATTCCTCCTTCCCCTTTCTTCTATATATGCATCTATATATAAGCATAGAAATGTATTCTTTCGCATTCTCTTTCTAAATGTCCATTTACGTTTACAATAGCGAGTATCATCAAAAATGATTCTGCTGGTTGGGTAATCCACTATTCCTAACACAATAAATCATCAAATTAATATTCCAATAAACCTATCAACAAAAACTCATAGATAGCCTAAACTTATCTGGTCAGACCCTACCCTGGTATCTTCATATTAACCAATATGTACAAAAAGTTCTTCATCCTTGTTCAATCCCCAGGGATGACGACTGTTTAACTGAATAATATATTCAGACTCCAATCTCCTTAGTTGTTTTTCTCTGTCCCCTCCTCTAGGAGTGGCAAGGACCCTGTCTATGCCAAAAAATCTCATTTTCTCGACTTTCCCCTCATGTGCCAGATTACAATGTCGCGCTACTGGATACGTTACATCCTTATTCAATATTGCTCTCCAGTGCTCAAGAATACGTTTTTTTAGTGGAAAATTTGTGCTGCCGACATATTGTAATCCACATGGGCACTCTATTACATACCCAGCAAAATCTGAATTGCAATTGATATACTTTTTGATGTTCACTCGGCTGCCCGTCAGTAGCTCATATTGCTTCCGATTTGAACTATATTTGCAGGCTTTGCACTTAGCACACTTATAAAAACCTTGATATTTGTCTAAGAAAGTTTCTTTGTTTTTCCTTGTGTAACTGTGTACCAAAATATCCCTTAGCGAACTACTTCTTTTATAGGTTATTAAAGGAGTACGACTGACTAACTGCCCAATTGTTCTGTCAGCCTTGATCAGATGCCAATATTTCATAAGAGTCTTTTTAACTTCTGAGGAATATGCATTAAAAATTGTCATAAATCTTGGAGTGTTAGTTCCTTCACATCTCTTTTTGGGAATCAATAGTTCCGCCCTTTGAACTTCTGCTGTCTTTTGACATGCCTTCTTTACTACTCTGTATGAATAGCCTCTAGATCTAAATCTTTTTGTCATTCTTAATTGTTCTTCCTCAAAACTTTGTGGGGTACTGCAGTTTCTCTTGGCTCTTAATAATTCCCCGTAGGGTATACTCCATTTTACATTGGGAGGGTGGTGGCTTGTTGCATGTAAAATGCTGTTGCCTGATGTGCTTTTCCTGAACTGTTTTGTGTGTAATGTACCATCTTTTACACAGACCTCTATGTCTAAAAATTCCATCACCTGTTTGTGTACTTTAAATGAGAATTGTAAATTCAGGTCTCTGTTTGGAAATGAGTTTAGAATATCATATAATAGTGTTTCTGGACCTTCCCATATCATAAATATATCATCGATGTATCGTGTCCAAAATATAATATGTTGGAACCATTTCATCTTTTCATCTGTCATCACCCATTGTGTTTCCCACCATCCCATAAACAAACAGGCATAACTAGGAGCAAAGCAACTTCCCATCGCTGAGGAAGGAACAACATTGTTGCATAAGGATCTAAGGAGAAGAACTGCTGATTATTTTGTTTGGGCTCAGTACAAGGACATTCCTGAGGAGTCTAAACTGTTCACTGATGTTCAAGTATCGGTGGGAGTTTAAACTGTTCACTGATGTTCAAGTATCGGTGGGAGGATCACTTAAAGTGAGATGTAACATGTAGTTAGGTACACTTAGCCAATCAGGACACAGCACACACAGCACATGCAGTGACCACATGCCCCTCAAGTAGGACATCTGGGCACGTAATCACTGGCCCACATAGTGTCCGTGCCAGGTCAAGATCCACCTGCATTACCTACCTGGAAATTGTATCTGTGACTCCTTGTCAATAGTTTGCATATTTCACCAGGGAAATAAGGTTTTCTGTGTTAATTATTCCCAGAGAAATGTATAAAATGTGGGTCATTTTGATGTTTTATGAAAGACAGTCCTCAGACCCCAATGCTGGAACTGCTCTCCCAGCAGTAATGTTTAATTAAATAAACTGTTTCCTATTTGCCAGGCACCTCTGGTCTCTTGTTTTTTAAGGTAAATCCTCATTCAAGCAGCAGGTGTTTCTGTGACTGAGTTGGCAGAGGAGGGTACTTGATCATGAAAGGCGAAAGACAATGTTACATAGTTATTTTGCACCTCCCTGAATGCAAAATATAGGCAATCAATTGACGCTCTAGGCCTTGGAAACAAATAAAATAACATTACTTAGACAATGACAGTGCATATTCTCTATAAGTAATTTATTAACTTTAAAACATTTTGCAGCCTGATTTACAGTTGAGCAGAGGAGATAATCCACCACAAACATGACAGATATCCTGTTTGCCTTATTACAAGCGCAATATCTCCTATGGCACTTGAAATAAGGTGGATGGGATATCTGTCACATTTGTGATGGAGAAATTTGTCTACACATCTCTAAATCAGGCCTCTGGCCTTTATTCATGTTTATAAAGTCAAACTACTCTTTGGTACATTTTTAATCACTCCTGATCCAATTGAGTCTCCTTAAGATTGAATCCTTTTGTTCATCTATAGAATTTGGAAAAATTATAATATTGAGTAAAGTGAGGTTAATTGTGGTTTCACAGTTCATGACTGACATAGTGTGTTTGAGCTGTTAAACCTAGGGTTGTTTGACTCTCCTGCCCCGGTGTCCAGTCTATTGTGCCTTAGCAAGGATCTGTGAAGTTGATGCTCTAAAACAGTTGTATGTCTATATTAGAAAGTTAGAACAATTCTAGCCTTGTTATGAAGTTTGAGAACATACCCCCCAAAGTATCATTTCAACATCGAAGGTGTAGTCAGTTTAAAATATGAACATTCACAATGACTCATGTTGAATTGCAAGACAAATAGCAGTGCTTTATTAAGAGTAAAATCACTATTTTAAAATAATATTTGATAGGTAATATGCAGGTTTTGCAGGCGGGATTTATCAACATTTGGGTTAGCTGATTAAATATCACTCTACTAACCCCCTTTTCTAAAGTTGGCTCTATTAGCTAGATACACAATAGAGGTACAACACTACCCCTATTCCATAACATAATATCTATAATTTCATTTCTCGAAATGAAATTGAGAGTTGAGTAAGACAACTGAAACACTCTGGCCAACAGCCACGTACCACTGTGCAGTGCTTTAGGAGACTTATAAATGCATCACATTTGGACTTGATAATCTCTGCAGGGTCACTCATAAAGGTTTTACTGTTCACCTCTCCTGTTTAATGAATTTCATGTTTGTTGGCCTTGCAACTCTGTGCCCTTTCCTGCTGACTAATAAAAAAGTGTCTGTGCTCTTTCCTTTACACATGGTATGATTGGCTTACACACTATTGACACATTTAATGTACTTGTAAGTGCCAAGTACATTTGTACTACATGTATCCAGGGCCTGTAAATGAAATGCTACTAGTGGCCATGTAGCACCTATTGTGTTACTCATTGAAGTAGTCCTTTAAAGCGTGTCTCTGGCCTGCCATTGCACCTGGGTGCAGCTCTGAACTACCAATTCAACCTGGCAAGATAAACCTTTTGCCAGGACTAAACCTTCCTTTTCACAACACATATGTCACTTCTAAGGTAGGTCCTGTATTTAAAAAGTATGACATGTGTTTTAAGTTTTACTTGTACAGGTAGTGAAATAATCCTACATTTGTTTTTCATTCCTGCAAGGCATACCTCTCCCGTAAGATACAATTAGGTTAACTTATTGCAGGTAATAAAACTATCATCTGATTTGGAACAGGTAGTAATGCCATATTTGGTCTCAAATGAATTGTTATTTAGACCCCTCTTTATTAACAAAGTAAGATTTTAAGTCACAATTCTGAAAATGCCACTTTTAGAAAGTTGGCATTTTCTTATCTTTAATAACTTGTTCATCTTGCATAATAACTCAATCTAGGTTGTTGAGTTCTGGTTAGGTGAGGACCTGGCATGACACTTTGGGATGGACTGTTCCCATAAGGAACAGAATCGAGGCCAGGTTCCCTATGGCTGGGTTCAAAATGAGGAGGCATTGTAATCAAAAGAATGATAGGTTGACATGGTACCCCAAGTTGCTAGGGCTTAGACAAATTACAAGCATTCCTCCCATCACCTTTTGTGTGTTTGATTTTCCTGTCCTAATGATTTGTGGCTGCAACCAGTGTCCTGGATCACTTTACTGTGAATTGATTGGGGTTGGCCTTTGTTCATTCCTCCCAAACAGTGAGGCAAAGGGAGATGGAGGATGGCCGGATAGTTTCCTGCACACATTTCAAAGGGCTATCTCTAGCACATCACAAAGGTACTTGACACCAGTCGTTTTTCATCCTGGGTTAGTTAGAGTTTGGGCAGGGAAAGTAAGGAACTTTCCAGAACCAGGGAGGTAGCCTTGAAGTTTCCACCACTTCAAAGGTTGGCACAAGTTATAAATATTGTACCCTAAGACTAACTCTTCAGTACACTCCTGGACCTTCAGTGGACCCCCAGAAGGACTGCCTTTCCTCCTTGAAGCCTGCTCTGTACCTCAAGTACTTCCCTGCTGCTACCTTAAGGCTGCCCTGCTGCTTGAAGACTGCCTTGTACCTTCAGAGGACTGCCCTGCTGCTTGAGGCCTGGCTTGAGGCTTATTTGTAGAACCACAAGAGTAACTCAAAGGGCTAGTTGACTGGACCCCACTGTGAGCCACAGGGACATAAGATGAAAAGACTTTGAACCCTGCTCCTCCTCTCTGCCAGGAGTGAATATTCATCCCCTCAAGTGGTATCACATTTGTCCTGGGCCTTTGGAAGTGTTGCTAACAGTGCTCCTCTAGCCAAAATCTTAAACGCAGGATTTTTTTTTAATCTATAAGTGGCCTGACAACAGACAGGAGACCAGGACTTACCTGTACTCTGATCCACCCAAGGTGCACTGCCGGTGTACCTGTTTTCATGGTAGCTCCTGCTACGCTTTTCTCCACAGTAGCAAATTGAGTTCAACTGGACCTCCAAGCAACAGTGTCCAGCCTCAAAGATCCCTTACTGGCTACAGCCTGCAGCCTCAGACTACTGGAGATTTTTCAAATTTCAAAAACATGACAAACTCTGAACATAGAAATGTTCACTGACATTTTGTCCAGTGACTTCCCAATGACAACGCCTCCTCCTCAGACACCTCTGGCTGCCTTGCCCAGCTGAACTTTATCTCCTAAGTAACTTTCTTTCAAAATTCCTTCTACAAACTGAGACTAGACTAAATCCAACTTGTGTATTCAAAACACACTCCATCGCATTCGGCCACAGTGTTTTACTTTGCCCCACACTTCCATTACCAGATACCTGTGGTTGGCGCTTTGATTTTTTAAGTGCTAATTTTCACTTAAAACTTTAAAATGTATAACTCCAGTTCTACTAATTGGATTTAATCCATTTATTTTAGCATCATTTTATTTATTAAAGTTTACTCCAATTCTCTAAAGTGCTATGGGATTTTTCTTGTGCTGTGTTAACAGTAATGTGTGTGTGCTGTATACATATTTAACACTGTGCTTCTAAGTTAAGGCTGACTGCCTTTGTGCCAACTTACCTGAAGGTTAAGCACAGGTTAATTCAGTAACTTTACTTGTTCACCCTGACAGGGTTTGTGTTTGTTGTTTGTAATAACACTAAAATCCCTAAAAATAATCTGACATCAAATTAATGTTTTTCTAAATGCTTCTTAGTTCTTCTTTGGCCATTTTTTCCTTTTTCCCTTTTTCTAAATTTAAGTTTACCTCACATCCTTTTTGCTACAATGGAGATGATAGAGCTGATCAACATGGCTAACCTCAGAAGGCCGACCTGCAGAGATTTTGCAAATAAAGGTGGTTGAATGCGCGAAGGAATGCCACAAAGGTCAACCTCCAGGTAGCCTTCTGAGCCTTTTAGGAAGTCAAAAGGATGAAGGCCACCCCAAAGAAGCAGGAAGAGGATGGTCATGAGGAGGAGCAACTGGACTTAGAGGAAGAGTAGGGCTTGTACACAGGCCCTGAGCTGCAGTGCCCTGAGGAAGAAGAGGACAACTTGTTCACATTAATTGAGCCCCCTGCGAGGGCAGCGAGCATTGTGTCCACCCACAGCCTATCCCCTGAGGATGTGATGGATAGGGAGGCATAAAGGGAGCTCAGGCTACAGCTGGCCTAATGCAGGATAGAGAAGGCTGCTGCACGGAAGGCCTTGGAATAGAGGAGATTGGACCTGGAGGACAAATTGTCAGAGGAGAAGATGAGGGGAAGGTTTCACAAGCCCCTTTTGAGAAACAGTAATCCAGTGGATTCTGCCCAAGGTTGCCCCATTTACAACCACACAGCTTTGAGAGTTCCAAGTTAGGGCACAAGCAGGGAGACTCTATCTATTCTAAGAAATCAAGCGCTAGTGGGAACTCTACAGGGATGGACAATGTGGCCTCAGGAGGAAGTAGTCACAATAGACAGGAGGTATAACATGTCTGAGTCTCCCTTAGTTGGGAGATAGACTCAGAGTGTGAGTTCATGATCCTTGATGATGGGAGTTGTCACTTTCACCAGATCAAGTTAAATGGGATTTTTTATCACTACTCTGAGGGATGCTGTTGCCATTAAACACACAAAATATGATGGGTGTTGTACTCACTGTGCCACTAAAACCAAGCTGTACCCGGCTGATGACCTCATAACTAGGGTAAAATCAGTCCCAGGCTGCTTGTCCTCTGGTTCAGAGAAGATCTGGCTTAGCAGTAGGGAGCAGGGTCAAGACTGATTTGCATATAGCTGGGTCCAAACTGAGGTGGCATGTTGAGCAAAAGAACAATGGGTTGGAGTGGTACACCAAGTTATTGCCAGTGGTTAGATTTATTGCAAGCAGACTCCCATCACCTTTTGTGTACTTCTTATACTGCCCTAAGTGGCATGGGTCTGCATAGACATGGGTCCAGTGTTCGCTGTGTCACTGGAACCAAGCTGTACCCAGCTGATGAGTCCATAAATAGGTTGGACCAGTCTTCAGCTGTTTGTGTTCCGGTTTAGAAAGACCTGGCTTGGCATTTTGGGCTGGACTGTTTCCATAAGGATCAAAGTCAATACTTATTTGCATATAGCAGGTCCAAGTTGAGTTGGCATGGTGAGCAAAAGAACAATGGGTTTCATTGCTACCCTGGGCTATCACCAGTATTTAGACTTATTGCAAACAGCTTCCCATCACATTTAATGTGTTTCATGTACCACCCTATGTGGCATGGATATGCCCCGATGTGGGCCCCAATACTAATTGTATCACTGGAACCAAGCTGGACCTAGCTGATGAATCGGGGTGGGCGAAATGTCCATTTTGCCTGCAGAATTGGTGAAATTTTGGCCACTCTGAGTTACTCTTTTATGGAGAGTTCTAACCAAATTATGCCTCTTGCTGTGTGCTGGAATTCTGCTGCGAGTTCCCAGAAAATACAAGGAGGCGGGTACGAGTTATATTCGGTGTCAACAAGTGGTATTTTGGAACACAGGCGGACACCGGTATTCGCAAGCAGTTGTTGTCACGTTGTAGATGCTCCTCAGACTCGGTGCGATGCAAATGGGAGTCCACCTCCTGACACCACCAAGTCACCGATAAAAACCACGGTGCATTGGAGTAATCAGGTGAGGGAAGGAAGGGGAAGGAACAGCAGGGAAGGGATATCTGTAAGGAGAAGAATACACAGCGTTAATATCACATTAGCCTGTCTATTCTCGCAATGTCTCGCTAAAGCACCAACGACCGTACCTGCCAATATCTCCTGAGGGCAGGACTAGTCCAACGCCTGTCTATGCTCCATCTGAATCATAGATGGACGCCACAGGCCAACGATGAACACCGATAATCTCTTATGGGTTGTTCAACACCCACTCTTGTACAAGATAGACATAAAATAGTGAGGAAACAAAACGAAGAGAGAGAAGAAAAAGAATGACGGTAAAACCCAACTCGGGCTCCTTTCTATAACTCAGTTAAAACACTGAGCCTCATGTCATAGTCACGCAAATGGTAGAAATGACCCATTCTTTCTACACCATGTACTGAAAAGCAAAAATGTCCCGGCAGTTCAATCCCCGCAAAAGTAAACATTAACACTGCGTCACAGCAGAATAAAAATGTTCTCCGGCTATGAAGACAACAGTTCATGAGTAACGAACAGTTCAAATAAAGGAACGCCGTGCCTCGGATACTAACTGTGTCCTGGTCGAACAGGATAGTGGGAAAAAGGCGAGGGAATGCGGCACCAGATCGCCTCACCGCTTACCACCTCTCCTTCATGTTTCGAAGATCCAAATGGAAGAACTCGAGACTCCCGACGATATCGGGAATATCCAAGACTTGAGGGAAACAGGAGAAAAACAAGTACTCCACTGGAAGCAGAACGAGAATCCACCCTCGGGAACGCCGTCAACAAGAGCCCTCGTTGACCATCCGACTTTGATCTGGGAAACGAATAACGCACAACGCTTCCTGGATGTGCGTGGTTTTACGCGACCTCTTCCGGCGATAGGCGTCATGGGATATGTAGTCCAGAAGTACTACAATATCCCGATCGTCAATGCAGGCGCCGCGGTTAACTCCTGACAGTTGTGGTCAGAGGTTCACCAATCGAGTAGATTTGCTGCTGCTCAAGTAGATTTCTTCTTGAGCGGCAGAAAATTCAACTCAAATGGCCGAATGCTGTTACACGATGCATGGTGCTATTCATGCTGATTTTCAGCAATGCTCATGCTACTGGCAGTAAAATGCAGTGCGAGGAGTTGCATATTTTCTACCCATTGGCGGAATTCCACAGACTCTTGTGGAGTTTTCCTGTAACTGTACAGAATTCCATGAAGCAAAACTCTACAAATTCTGCCCACCTCTACTGTAAGCCCATAACTAGGGTAAACTGGCCCTGGGTTGCTTGTGTTCCAGTTTAGGGTGGACCTGACTTGGCAGTTTAGCTATATTGTTCTCATGAGGAACAGGATCAAGAATGATTTGCATATAGCTGGGTTCAAACTGAGGTGGAATAGTGAGTAAAAAAACGATGGGTTGGAGTGCTACCGAGAGCTATTGTCAGTGGCTAGGCCAATTGCATGCAGCCTCCCATCACCATTTGCATGTTTTGGATACTGGTTCCACCAAGATTATAGTATTGGAAAAGCTGTTTTACCCAGACTAGTACACATGACAGGTGTGTAGGGTGACTCAGGTCCAGGGGCAGAACTTCTTACGTCCTGTGAGTCTGTCGTCCCTGGAAAAGGGTGGGGAGGTGACCCAGGTGAGGGTAATAGGCAGGCCCAAGATGCTTATTGACTTATTGCTTATTGACTGCATCTTTGGAAACACGTTGTCATTTGTGTTGAAAGAGTTGGAAGGTGCAGGGGCCCGGGATCCCGGAAAGCTCAGGTTTCTGGGGGTAACACTTTCCAAAAGTGAGTAGGGGGCTCATATAGAGGGGTAGGAAGTGGGCAGACTCACCCCATACACTGTTCAGCCTCAGGACACAAACCCTGGACTGTGCCACCAGTCTCAGGATTCCACCACTGGACTGGTAGGAAGGAGAGTGGAAGTAGGGAGTCAAACACCTGTGACAGTTTCCCCCCTCTCTGAGAACCCTCAGAGGCCAGAGAACCCTCAACAGCAGTTAGGGAACTCTTTGCCAGCCCCAGGGCTATATGTTTGGTCTGACAAAGGCTCTCATTTGGAGCCTCGACCTGGCAGTGTATGGTCAGTGCCTGGCTCTAAACACTGACAGCTAACAGTTGCCTCTGCTGGTTATTGTCCTTCGGGGCAGAGATTTCCTTTGGTTGGAGACAGCGGTCTGATCCAAGGGCCTGATAGTACCACATCACCTTGATGGCAATGGTGGTAATGTCAGCTTACTGTACTGGGATGCATCTGTGAAACAATTACGGTCAGGAGCTTCACAGATTGGGTCTCTTGTTGAGAAGGGTTCTCGATGAGTCATTCCAGTAGCTTGGGAGAGTGTGGGCAGAGAGAGCCAATGGGGTCAGAAGTGCCTAGAACTTAAAAGGGTCTTTGTCCACATTTTATCGCCTGAGCAGGGAAGTCCATCAAGGTATTGATTAGTCTACACTGGCTTTAGAGTGGAGGAGGATTGTGTTGGTCAAGCCCTCTTTGCAGAGTCACACCCAAACTTGTTTTTGCATTTGCCTCTTCTCTTTTCTTTGTAGAATTTTGTCCTTGTTGGCATTTAGAAGTCTGCACATTTTAACATTGCTAACAAGTGCTAAAGTGCTAGGTATTGCCTGGAAGGACCATCTCAGGCAGGATGAGGCTGTACAGATGTGCACAGCCCTACTTGCATTTTTAAAGACTGTGCTTCAGCTCTCAAACAAAGAAACTTCACTCTAGCCTACTATGCCTGCAGACAGGATGGGACCAGGGGGGAAGGCAAGAATTTCCAGACTCTTTTGAAGGGGAAGCCTCCAAAATTCTCTTGCACTTCAAAGGACTCTCCTGCTGCTATGGCCTGATATATGTGTAGTTCTGAGGATTGCCTTGCTGCACCAAGAAAGACTTCTCTGCTGCTTGAAGCCTGATCTATCCCCTTAGAGGAGGTCTGCCCTACTACTTGAGACACTATCTTCAGTTAGAATCCAAGACTTCCAGAGTGACTCAGAAGGCTAGTTGTCTGGCCTCCTCATCAGAGCCTCGAGGACTGAAAAGTCTTCGACCATCTTGAATCCACACCTGGACTCTGCCTGAGTGAGTTCCGTCCCTTAATATGGTGCCTTTCCTGTCTTAGACCCTTGGAAGTGGTGCTAAAAGCTCTCATTAGCCCAAACCCAAAATGAGGGACTTAGAAAACTTGGGACTAAAAAGTTCGCTGAGAACCAAGTGGAGACGGGGACCTTTCTGCTCACTGATCTGCCCAAGATGCATCACAGGTCGGCCTGACTTCACAGCAGCTTCCACTACATTCTTCTCCGCAACAGCAAATACTGTTCAGTGGCTCTCCACAGAAAGAGTATCCAGCCTCATGGAGCCCTTGTTGGCTACAGCTTCCTCCTGTTGGAGATTTTTGATTTCCCAAAAAAAGGAATACGTCTGAATGTAGGAATCTTCACTGTGAGTTTGTCCAGCTGCTCCCCGATGAGGACTTCTCCTCTTCAGACACTGCCGGCTTCTTTCCCCCCAACCTTTACCTTCTCAGACATTTTTCACCAACATTTCTTCTAAATCCAAAATTAAGCAGAGACCACGCCCAATTCCCTACATTGATTCAGCATGCACTTCATTGCCATTGGTCAGACCTATCAACTTTGACCTGGTCTTGCATGACTCTTTGTCTACAGTTGGTGCTTTGATCTTTTAGACATTATTTTACACTTAAAATTTGTAACTCTGGTTCTATTAATTGTATTTTTCTCATTTCACTGTCATAAATATTTATCATGAGTTTTTCCTCTGTTTCCTTTTCACTTTATTTCTGTTTGTGTGTTATGTAAATACTTTACATATTTCCTCTAATGTGAGCCTGACTGCATTTGTGCCACCTTTTCTTATAAGCACTCTAGTTCAATGTTTACGCAGAAGTGACCATGTAAATGGGTGTATTGTTTTAATTAAATTGTATAGTCCCTGAACATTTGAAGAAACAAGTGAATCATTTTATATGTGATGATAATGCATGTAAAGTTAGAGTGTTACACGCTACACAAAATGGGGAAACTTCATTATGACTGCTTCATGGCATTCCTTAGCTTTAAGGTATTCCTAAAAATGTTTGTTTAAACAAGATGTAAAAATAAAATAAATATATGTAGTGATATCCAATTTCTAAAACCAGAAATGGAACATTGTAGTCTTTGTGACATGGATTCACCCATTCATCCTTCTCCGACCACAAAGAGGTTTTTTTATGTTTTATGATATGAAGGAAGAAACTATGTGCCATGTGAAGCGATCCTAGCAGACTGAGCTTGCATTGTTATGATGAAATTGTTAGAGGTCACTGTTATGATTTGTGCACAAAATGTGATGCTACACCTGTGTGAAGGGATTTCTGATATGAATTGTGTAAACAAATTGAGTACTACAGGGAGATCATGGTAAATTGTTATTAGGTTAGGAATGTAGTGAGTTGGGACAGACAACATTTTGCATACTTGTGTGAATAGTCTGACATTAGTAGAGAGATTTGGTTTAGAAATTAGGAGTCCCAAAGTGGAGAGAGTGTGAATTTGTTAGTGATAGAGAGCTGGTGTTTGTACTTACCAGCCTCCACTCCACCTGGCATTCCCACAATACCTTCAAAATGCTGTACGGACAACATTTGTCTTCCCAGGGCGTAAGTTGACGGCTCTGGGAAACCCATTACAAATAGCCATAGCCTGTTGATCAGTGATGGAAGTGAGGGAACAGACTCTCCTCTGCAGGTTATTCATGGCTTGCTTATGTCCTTCTGTGAGCATTAGTAACTGGAGAGAGCATTCACTTTATTGACTATTCAGTCAACATTTCCCTTCACTGGCTCATGACTGTTGTCTGGACCAAGACTCTGAACAACTCTAGCTAAACCCTAGGTATCTGTTTAGGGAGGACCTTGCTCCCTGCTATTAAGCCTAGGGATAAGCTACCTCAGCCCACTTCAATCTTTTCCCATGTTACATTGCATTGACTTAAATAATTGCAATAAATATGGGACTATAACCAAATTTAATTCAATTAAAATAGCAACCATCCACTGACCCCAACCATAAACTGCAACATATTCTACATTAAAGTAAATTACTTGAACAACAAGATCAAACAAGATCAAATCTAACAGGCTTGGACTTTTCTTGTTCTGTGTACTGCTACTCTTACATATGATAGTGTCTATGAAGCACCTCCAATTTAGTGGCACTTATTGTATGTACTGCATCTGGTGTAGTGGGGTTTCACCCCCTTTTACATTCTCACACAAACATGCAGAAACATACACAGTTGAGCACACTATCTTGGTCCTGAACAAGAAACAGGCACTTACCTTCAATCTCACAGGAAATATGGATATTCATACATATGTGTAGCCTTTATGAGAAATGAAGAAAAGGTACGCTGTCATCCTAATAGTAAGGTAATCCTAAAAGAAAACAAGGAAACAAAGAAGAGGGCGTCTAAATTCTCTACCAAAGAAGGTGTGCTATTACAGTGGGTCAAGAACGCGAGCAGAAGAGGATAACCTCTTTAAAAAGATAGATTAGGTTATGGAATTTCTAAAACTCAGAAAGAAAGCATGCATTGTACAAAAAGTTCTCACTTTATAGGCAATGGTATTCAGAATGGCGATTTCCATTAAAAAGGATGTTTCGTTGTTTTCTAGTTCCTATAGACCTATTGGAAATTGACAGTATCTAAGTTACTTGATCGTTTGGCTAGTTTGCTGGTGCATGATACAGAGAGCAGACTTATAAAATAGGTTTGATAGCACATCCAAAACACTTATGTATACTTTCTATTATAAGTACAAAAAATTTTAACAATCAAATAAACCGGATAAAAGAAAAGCAATACATGAAAAGAAAATACCCACACATTAGAATTTAGGGCCAAACTTATGAAAAGTTAACACTGCCTTTGAGTCATTTTTTGACGTAAAAGAAGAGCAAACTTACAAAATGTAATTATATTTTGTACATTTGTGCTGCTTTTGTGTCAAAAAATGACGTAAAGGCAGCACTAACTTTTCATAAATCAGGCCCTTAATTCGTCAACCCAATTTTAATTCACTAATGAGTGGGACCTCCTGTCCCGCTTCAGTCTTCCCTCTGGGGCCTCATAGGCACACATTTAAGAGGGCCTAGTGCTATTCTAAGGGCACATTAGCGTCATTTTTTAACACAAATGTGCTGCTAGATGGTCAAAAACCTGTATCATATTTACAAAGTGGCGCAATGCAAGCATTGCGCCACTTTGTAACCCTTTGCACTACATTATGCATGTGCCGGGCATAATTTATGCAAAGGGGGCGTTCCTACGTTAGGAGGGGCGAAAAAATGGTGCACGAAATCTATGCGAATTCTTTGCGTCATTTTTTTTGGGCCTGTTAGCAGGTGTTAAATGAGGCTCCCAGTGGTTACAATGGGCCTCTGGGTGCTTTGCAGGATTAGCGTCAACAATTTTGCCGCTAACACTGCAAAGCGCCGACCTAAAATAAAAAAATAATGACGCTAGTTTCCTATCTACTGTCATGGTGCGCCCTATATTAAATAAAGCGCACACTTGGTGGCATTAGGGGGTGGAACGGCACTTTTCATAATATGCCCTTTAATGCTTGGATGACAATACATTGTTTCGTTATTTGCAACAATGCGACACGTAGTATCGTTGTAAACTGCACTGTCCGCCCGTTCATTCTGCCCAGCTTGTGTTTGCTCTTGACCTAGTTTGGTTTTTGCTGACTACATTCGATGAAGTGTTGACATACAAACACCGAGGTCGCTTTCCAGAGATTATGGAGGGCTCTGCTTTTAAAGGTCCCCGTGCCTCCTAAAGCAGATTAGGTAAAAACACTATTGCATCCAGGGTATTTCGGCTGTGTATTTTCTGGAGTCATCAGTTTTCGGAATATACACCTTCCTATCTATGAGAGTCTTTCTGAGGCACGGCCTAATAAACACTGGCGGCAATAACATAATGACTTTTCACCTCTGGGAAGATGGCTTCAAGATGTCGTGTGAAGTGAATGTGCCAGGCCCGTCGCAAGCTGTTCAGTCAGAGAACAGAGCAGTGTAATTAGAGGGCCTCGTTTATCAGTTTGGTGCGATTTCAAAATTCATCGCACTTCCCCTCGCACACTGCTAAGTGATAAAAAAAAAACAGATTAGTCAATAAGAAGCATCCTGGAGTGTCAAAAACAGAGGCTGCTTTTATATTTATCAGTGTTATCGCCGCTCCCCAAGCTTCTGTCTCTCGTACACTAACAATCAAATTACATTGCATCGCCTTTCCATATGAGACAAGTCTCAACGCTAGAAGCATGCCCTTCATAAGATTAGCTCTTAAGTGCCGCTGTCCTCCTACAGGATAACACACGAGCGGCTGTTGCATTCCATGCATATGCTAGATAACATATCACACTGTTTTTATGCTAATTTGTGCGTCACTGTAAAAAAAGAAAAAAGTGCTCTGAAATGTTGATGACGCATACATTTGCTCATTTTAACAAAATTGTTTATTGGTGTTATACACAAAAAAAAGTGCTGATCTACTTAGAGTTTCGTTACCCGTCGACCCTAGTGGTATCCTCAGGGGCCTCAGGGGGATAGTGAAAGCTATTTACAAGAGGCCTGCGCTGCAGGAGTGTCACTTAGGCCTCTCAATCATATCTATGAGGCCTTGCATGGTGTTACTGATGTGTCAGATTTCTTGTGCCCTAATGATGCTGTGGATGCGCTGTATTTACAACACAGAGCTCCATGGTTCACGTTTTCACAGATGCATCGGAAGGCCTTGTGTGACTCGAAAGAGGAAGCGTGAGGAGGAGAAACAACTTTATTTCTCCTCGTTGTTTCCTCTTTCTATATGTGCTGCATTCTACAGCACACATAGAAAGACAAAACTGGCTCCAATGATTTTTTGAGTTGGAAAGTGTCCCTTCCTGCACAGAAACATTTGTGCCTACAATGCAGACACCCTGGTGCAAGGGTTTCTGCATTGGTAATAGGCAGCCAAAAGGGTGCCAGTGCAGTGGGAAAGAACCAGAATGTGCTGTATTGCATAAATGCAGCACAATCCTGCCCTTTCCTTTTGGTGTAGGGCAGCACATCATGAATAGTTGCACCTATGCCCTATGCCAAATCATTGTAAATGAGCTACTAGTGTTTCCAGCAGTGTCTTCCTGAAGGATTTTTAGTGGCCAAAGCAAGGTATACTATGGGAGCACCTGTGTGTCACAATTTTGGATTAGATTACCAATTTTCTGTGAATTTAAGGTGCATGATACCAAACAAACATTTATGATTTGGGCTCCACTAAAACTGTTGAAATATGTATTTTGGGACCCCAAAAATCCTTGCAATGGCACTGGGAAAAGTGAGAGTGAGTTAGAGATAACAGTACGCTGAGAATAGGGAAAGGTTGTATTCTCGAATTAAACAGAGGGGTGTGTGTGAGAGAGAGCGAGTGAGAAAACACTTTGACAGAGACCTCATCGAAGGCAGGGGCCCTGGTCAATTGCCCACTTTGCACATGCCTTAGAAAGTCTGTGACCAGTTGCAGAAATGTGGGGAGAGTTTTATCAGATCCATTTCCTCGGTCTAGAACCACCTATGGGACATTTTCCACCTGCCTATAGGAGGTCGAAAGTGTCCTGTGTAAACCTCCTAGTTTGGGATTCGGGCAAGTGGCATAGAACCCCGTGTGCACAGGTACACATTATTAGACATTCTCTTGAATTCAAATGGTAAAGCCCAGAATCAGGGATGGAGATACTGATGTGAATTGTGAATTCTGGCCATAGAGTCTCGGCAACTAACTAACTCAGAATAGTCCGCTAGAGAGCTGTTGTATTGTTAATGGTGCCTGAATGCTATGTCTAAGTAGGATAAGTGTATTTTCTGTGAAAATGATAAAATAGGTTACTTTGTGTACCATTTCAAGTGTATCACTTGGTTGAGTTGCAAGTGCGGCTGCATTTTTCTTCTCAATCTCTGCAATAGCCATGCATATTGACACTCCTTGGTCTTCGGATTTCACCACTACACCCAACAGTTCCCATGTATCTCACAACCAATACTCTTTAAATCATACACTCAGGGCCCAGTGGCAGCCCATGAACCCGATGGAAGTCAGAAGCCAGGAGTACATGTTTTGATTGGGTGGAAGGTGTGTGCTTCCACAAAACGTGCTAGCCCTCCACAAAGCTCGGATCATTTTGTTTATCTGCCTCCCTGAGCATCAACTTTAGGGACACATACATGACACTGTAATGCTATCAAAGTGTCTTAGATAACTAAATAATATATGGTGTTTTTCGCTGATTGCAGTACAGATGGGAGGAGGCCAGTCATTAAAGTACATGGATTTTTAGGTCAGGTTTGACAATGCAACTGTCATCTGACCATTCAGCTTACATCAAGATTATTCTACAGTTCTTTGGTTCCACACAATTTGTCAGGACTAAGAAGCACTATATAAGTGATACATGCAAACTTACTCCCCATGTCAGAAAGTGCTTCTGTCCACACAGGGATGGGAAAGGGATGTATAAATATCGACACAAAGCAAGCAAAAAATGTAGTAATGAACACAATCGTCTTTATGCAGAGATAGTGATGCTTGGTGTTGAAAACGGCCTTATGAACATTTGCCATTACCACAGAAACGTGTTGGGGAATTATTGCATAATTTAGTGTTTTCACCTGTGTACCAATAAAATAGAATTAAACAATACAAAATAAACTAATGTAGTAATTGCCCATGTGATTGTGCTTGGAAAATATCCACAAATAACAAACAGCCACACAAAAGTACCCCAAAACCGTACGTATAGACATAGCAAGACACAGGGAAAATATTTCGCTAGTACAGTCAGACACGGTATCACATAAAACTTTGAAAAATAGCAGTTGAGGAGGCACAACCATATGGAATAATCATGCAGTGTGTGTACATTTGTGTAGGTATTAAGGCAATATAATGTCTAGATTTAGTTGGCACACTCCTAATGTGATATTCACGGTTTTCTTTGCACTTCTAGCTATTGATATTTGCACTGTCTTAATATGTAGGTACTATTATTTTATGAGCATTTTCCATTTTTATTGGCTGTTCACAGCCTTACCGATCCAATTTTAGAACGTTCTATTTTGCATTAATTCTCCTTAGAGCTAACACTTCTTGTGCTACGTCACATGGTATATTAAGGACAATTTTTACAATGATCAAATGTGGTATTTTCTTGCACAACGTGAGGATGTGCACATTTTTCTTTAATTCCATCATTCTCTGAAACAGCCTCTATATAATTTGAAACCGTACGTGAGCATCTCAAAGTAAGCAGGCTGGATGCTGGGCCCAAGCAGAAAATGGTATAATCTTCAGATATAGGGGGCAACTTATCAAAGTGTCCTGAGGGTGCAGTGAGTACTTACACTCACTTATTTCACCGAGAGGCCGCGCTTGCATTATTCAGTTTTCCCTTCTGAAAATATATTGAAAAGTATTTATCCCCTCATTTGCTGGCAACGTGAAAAAGATTGAATGACTTTTTCCTACATATGTTTTATGTTAAAGACACAAGTATAAAAGAGGCTCTCAACCCATACGCTTATGGCGTACAGAGAGTCCACCTCAACCTTTAGGTATAGGCAGAAAGAGATCCCCATGGAATGCCAAAGAGCAATCAATACTGAGAGAACCCAACTATGGAAGAGAATACCTTCTTCAAAAAAGGCATTCACTGGTGTTCCACTGAAGACACTCACAATGCCTAGAATCTACACTCTGCATCTTTGCATTCCCTACCTGGACTCCAGTCTCTGGAGAGGGCACTGAACGCTACCACAACGGAAATGGTTGTCTGGGACTGCACACCCCCTAAAGGTGGTCTTAGGGCTGGCCTCAAGGGCTAGCACATTCTCCTGCTGAGATACACAAAGCAGCAGTTTAAAGCACAACTCTGTAGTCCAGATTTATGTAGTTTAATGTTTGTGATTTCCTAATAGCGAATCTTAGTGATTCGCTATTAGGAAATTGCAAACTGCGATGTATGACAGTGTGTTTGACACTGACAGCGATTTGCAGTGGGTCACAAATGGACCTATCTCATCAATATTCATGAGGCATTTTGCAATTTGCGACCCACTGCGAATGGCTACAATCACAGGGATGGTGGCCTACTGGGATCAGCAGACCACCATGTCTGTGATTGCTTTCAAATAAACCAATCTTTTTTTCGTAATGAAGCCCATTTTCTTTAAAGGAAAACAGGGTGCATTACAAAAACAAAACTGAACATTTTTCTATTCGTTTTTTAAGAGTATGCAGTGGTCTGTGGGACCACTGCCTGCACTTGAAAAATGTTTGCACCCCTTCCGGTTTGCAAATGGCTTATAACCAACTTGAAGTTAATGGTAGCTGCAAATGATTCACAACCGCAATCCACTGTGCTGATCACGACTTCTGTTTCCTCCAGCCTTTCCATGGCGGGGACCCCACCATGGAAAGGCTGATGGAAAGTCAGTGCTGGAAGCCCTCCTCCCCAGCACCCTTGGAATACACATTGGGCCTTATTCTAACTTTGGAGGACGGTGTTAAACCGTCCCAAAAGTGGCGGATATACCACCTACCGTATTACGAGTTCCATAGGATATAATGGACTCGTAATACGGTAGGTGGTATATCCGCCACTTTTGGGACGGTTTAACACCGTCCTCCAAAGTTAGAATCAGGCCCATTGTCTTCTACAGCAGACAGTATGTCTTCCAAGGGCCTCTGTGCGACAGCATTGGCCTCAGCTCCATTAGGAGCAGAGGCCAATGCTGCCAGATGGTTTCCACTGGGATGACCGGCCGGTCAGCCTAATGGAAACCTTGTAATGGGCATGGGGGAAGACCACCAGCTCCACAATGGTTTCCTCTCCATTGGGTGGTGGACCTACGGTCGGCCCACCAGCCTCACAATGAGGCCCTTAGTGTTTGTGATCTCAGTTTCCTAATTCCACTTTTTACATACCTGCAATCAAATGCAAAACCTGTTGCTGCAAATGGAGCATGACCTCTTAAGTATTGATGAGGAATTAGGGCAAGGAAGATATTTCAGGTTACCTCATCATTCTGTACTTTTTCTAGGTCACAGAACACCTTAATAACATGATATCCTTCAAGTCTGTTACAGATTGTTCACCATCTATTGTTTATGTTCTACCATTTCCACAACCTCAGCGCACTATGTTAAGTTTTCTTCATTTGTGACTGGTTTTCTTCGTGATAAGACTGAATGTACAGATATTTACTGTTTGTCAGAAGCATGCCAACTCCTATGACATCAATGTTTATTTTTGTTCTTGCTACATGATTTCCTAACATAGTTTGTTCTATCCATTTGTCTGAAAGGTTGTTAGTTTAATTTCAGACATGCTGATGAATGCACTATCATAGAGAACAGTTAATGGCAGATGATGCCTAAATGGTGACATACAACTTAATTTATGGCTGGAAGAATGAGAAAAAAGGATATAGCCTTATGGTCAGAGTTGCTGACTTTGGAATTGAAAAGATAGGTTTGAGTCTCAGTGTTAGTTCAGCATTGTGTGATTCTGAGCAAATCACTGAATCTGCCTGTGTCTAAAAAAGAAATAAAATGTATGCAAACATATCTAATGTAACTGGTGCTCCTGTGCAGTTTTCTGGTGCCATCAGGTGAAGTTCATGCTACAAAAAACAAAGAGGCTGATTTACAAGGAGCTTATGATGCTGTTGCATCTTTTTTTTGACGCAGCGGCGGAACTGTATTGACACTGTGATGCATTTGGCCGAATCCATCACTTTTTCTGGCCCTGCATCAGAAAAAACCTGCCAGGGATCCGGCTGCTTCATGTGCATTTTAATATATGCAGAGAGGGCGTTCCATTGGGAAAGGTCTCTTAAAACCGATGCAGTGATATTTACAACATTGTCCTCTTTTGACGCTTTTTCAAGAAGTATCATGTATAACCTGCAATGTGTCCGAATTCTCACCCTTCCAAAACCGAAGCATAGAGACTGACACAGCGGCCTTAAAACAGGAATCTGGACATTTGAAGTCACTTCACTACTTGCAAGATGTCTGCTTTTCACATTCCCACTAATTGTAGTAGGTCTACACATGTAAAACTCATGTTGTAGGACCTTTTGCCAAAGCCGAAAAGAAACCATGGAACCTGGCCAGGATTGTCACTTCCTCATAGAGGAAGGGGTCCCCATGTCGAGGTTTGTGTACTCCAAAGCACAACAGGTTAGTACACACATAAGGTAGGTAATACATGTATTGCCACTTCACATTCCAACACACACTTGCATTTACTTACAGCATACTGTCACTCAATATGTCACACATACTCAGCTCTGTACGTACACATCAGTAGACTATGCCCATTGTAAAGTAACACATAGCCATACTACATACATTACCTCTTACAACCAGGAGCACTGTACAAGTGTAAAATGTGATATTCCACCATCTTACAATCTTTTACATTGGCCTTCACACATTAGGCTCCATGCCTCAATCTGAAATGATCCATCACCTCAGAGTGTTGATGCATTGCAACATCCTTCTCTTGGATGTGTCAGTATTTTTGATGCATCCTAGCACCCTACGCAATGGAGCGGTATATTGTAAATACAATGCATCCATTATGATGTGAAGCTTTTTGCCGCATGGCAAGTTTTTTTGGACACTTCGCTGCCACAATGCTTTGATGCAACAATTCATGTAAATGAGACCCGAAGTCTATGACCAGGTGTGCAGTTACCTCTAAGAAACTATTTAGCAATATAGATGGAGCCCAACTTTTGCAAGTGTGAAAAAAACAAGTAAATCTATTTATAAAGTTCTTGGTGAAAGTATATTCTATAAACATAAATTCTGTTGCTGTCTTAAACAAGAAAAAAGATGCCTTAGTTCCTAAAACAATTGTCATTATAAATATACTGAAAACCAAAAGCTTCACTCAATGTTTATTAAAGTATAAGGTCTGAATGATTTCTCATTCAAATTCAAAACACCACTTATTGTGCGGTTTTAAGCTAATGAATACATAGACTTAAGTCACCATCAACAGCAATGAATTAACATATTTATCAATGGACCCATTCAAAAGGTTATTTTGGAATACAGAAAGTAGTATTCTTGTAGTACTCTTTAAATACTCTTAAAAACTCATTGTGGCTTTACCTCAAGACATCTAAAACGGGAATATTCGTGAAATAAACATATACAATTAGTACAAACAAGGGCGGACTATGTCCTCTTTGAACTTATACTAATAGGCAGTTGAATGTTTGGGGGCCATGTAAGAGAACATAACGGAGTACTAGTGTATTACTAATTCCTGTAAATCAACTCCTTTCAATACACTGTTCAAAAACCCTGTTTGTAACCCTGCAGAAATCTTAACAAAGTCATTTACAGAACCAGATTTGTAATCAATACAACTATGGCTATGTGTGTGTGCATATATAGACATTTAGGTTTTCAGAAGAGACACTGTAAGTATCAATGCGACAACCTCTAAAACATATTTGATTTCTACATTCGACACCATTTGGGGCATTTATGGTATTATTCTTTCATGTCATTTGCTGCTTTGAATAGTCAATAATTTATCTCTTTTTGCGTAACACAGTCTGCCATTAATTCATATTAATTAGTGATTCAGTGTTTTCATGGATTACCACATTGACAGTACAGGAAAACATTCTCCAATTCGCACACTCTCCTGGCATTGCATTTCCACCAATCTGTAGATACATGTCTTCCGTGGGGTGAAAGGCTGTCTCCAGTCCTTTTACCACTCACATTGAACTACCAGAGGCTGTCAACCATGGTGCCAATTAGTGTCAATTGTCAATTTTCTTTTTTTTGCAGAAAGGTGAACAGTTGCGCTAGGGAAAATATACTGCGAATATACAATTTCAGACTAAGACCTCTCAGCTTTGAGCACATAGGCGACAGCGTGAAAGGCGCACATCACAACTAATAATTCGTGTGTCATATTTTTCACACCACATAACAAATCTGTCAGTCACGTCACTGTTTTCAAACAGAGGCAGGGTTGCTTCACAGAATAAAATATGACACAGTTGCTAATAAAAGCAAGCTTTTGTTCCTTAGCATGACTTTCTGATTTAAAATGTTCATTTTAGATATTATTCAGCTAAAGTGAAATCAAACAACATCAATACTTATATTTAAGTTTGATGTTGGCCTAGAATTATTATAAATTAATTTTTAGAAGCCCTTTGCTATGAATTGATTTACTACCAGTCCGCAGCAGGATGGGTTAAAGACTATTACATATCCTTGCCCTCGCCTCACACCAAAGCCAGTCTTAGATCAACCACACAGAGCAGAACTTGGGTCCTCATTTATACTTTATGACACAAAACTGCGCTAATGCAATTTTGTGTCAAAAAGTTTAGCGCTGACTAGCGCCATTATTTAACGCCTCCCCGGCGTCATATTTATACTATGCGCTAAAAAATGTATAGAGTCATTTTTCTCTACGTTAACCATTGCGCCTTGTCGTAAGGCAAAATTACGTTAATGCTGGAAAAATGCCTCTCACCTGTTTTACGAGACGCAAATATGTAGCAAAATGGAAATGCACCATTTTTACCTGCAATAGCATCAAATACAAATGCTAATGGAGAAAACAGTGCAAAAGAGAGGCAAAATGGACCCACAAAGCCAGGAGAGGCCCCGGGGAGACCCCAATCAACCCAGATCCAGACCGAAGGACACAGACAAGACCCAGGGGAGGGAGAAGAAAAAGAGAAAGTGTTGTTTCAGTGTGGAGGAGAATGAAATACTGGTGAGAGAGGTGATGGAGCATCAAAATCAACTCTTCATCACCCCAGAATTGCCAATTCGAAGGAGAGAGGCAATTTAGCAGCAGATAGTAGACAAGATTAACAGTGTGGCAGAGGTTAGGAGAACCGTAACAGTGTGCAAGAAATGCTGGCATGACTGCAAGCGATGGACAAAGGAAAAAATGGGAAGGAACAGGAACGCAGCAATGCAAACTGGAGGTGGGAGTCCAGCTTCACAAGAGGACTTGGACGAGATGGAGGAGATGGTTGCAGTGGTCATTCTGGAGGAATTTGTCACAGGAATCGCAGGACAGGACAGCGCAGACTACCAGGAAACACCACAAATGCAGGGCAAGTTGCATGGGGGAAATTTATACTAAAATGTCAAGTGCAAGAAGGGGGAGGCACATTGGATTCACACAATGCATGTGTCAGAGGGACACATTGCACACTAGGCAAGTTGCACCATGCTGACATAAGCTACAGATGTACCTACGCCTTGGTTGTGCCATGCACCATGACACATACACAACCTGGACATATGTCGATTACCAGGCCTAAATACTTACATGTACATATGCAGCACATGGGATGGATGCAAGTATAATCACTGTGCCTCTGGTTGTGTTATCACAACACCCCTTGTATATAGTCATATCAACCCTGCCAATAAGACCAAAACTTCAGAGACTAGGTCAATACCATTCCGGTGGTAATGTCATGGTGGTGTCCCTTGCCGTGACACCTTGCAGCTGCCTTGCCTCATTACCCAAACACATGTGTGCTGTATCTCACAGCATAGAAGTCATTGCAACTGTCCAACAGTACCCAGATATGTGCTGGTAGCACACTACCCCGCACATTGACAACACATCCATATAAGGCAGCCACCACTCCATCATGCAGTTAGGATGCCCCCTGGGTGCAGGGAACAATGAACTGAACAAGTGCTGGGGGAATAGCAGGCTGGTTGTGTTTCATTGGTAACATGCCACTACCAGACCAATTAAACCACTGTAGTGTTGAACCACACATCTTGATGCTGAACTGAAAGGCCCATGAGTGCTATGCAATGTAGCACACATACATAAACATCAAAATGAGGAGCCATCAATGGTAACAAGAGCATAGGGACCTGGCAATGCCATTCCTGGTGTGGTGCAAGGTCTCAGCACTGCATGGTTGTATGTGAAACATGTAAGACTGGGACAGGGGAAAATTGCCATGTGTGGTGCTGTAGCATGAGCACTGCAACACCCACTGCAAGGCCTCACCATGCAAATGGATGCATAAGGAGGCTTGGCAATGATAAGATGGTGTCAAGCCACAAAAAGGATATACATCACACCTAGAAGATATGACACAGCCAATTGCACCAACTGGCCTTTCCTTCACGTGACACGCAGGTGGGGCATAGGGCTGATAAACTGCAACCATAAAGTACAGGAACAATGTTTGGGAACTAAGATGACAATGAGCTTCAAATAGCAAGTCAGTGACGTGACATATCAACTTCCACAACACAGATAGACTGATTTTACACCATCTCATTGCAGAGGATGATGGCTCTCCTGTGGATTTGCCTGTCCTGGAGTACCCATGATGACCTGGCTGACAAGCTGACAACCATCCACCAAGGGACCCTCCAAGAAGTCCTTGTAACCCTCCAGACACCACCTCTAGTCGCAAGGAGGAGTATGAATGTAGCAGCCATCCCAGAGGCCCCGGCTAACACCCCAATAGTACGACCTGCCAGCACTGACACAGCTGAGGACTCCAAGGACCCAGGGACCAGCTTTGAGAGGACAGTGGTAGGAGTCCAGCAGGAGCTGGCCAAGGAGGTGCGAGTGGGGAAGCAAAGTATGGCAGGCAGCGTAGAGGGTATGCGCACTTGCATTGTTACGGTCACTGAGCAGATTGCAGCCAACTGAGGCACACACTCCCCAATGCATGGAATCCAGCAGTGTCTGAGGGACATAGCTGCTGCCATGAGGGAAAGACCACAACAACTGCCCTCCCAAACTGGCATCAGCGTGCTTGACAACAAGATGGACTCCATGCACCGGGAACTGGCCTCCCTCAGGGCAGACATGGCTGCCTACCACAGGGATGTTGCTTCTATTCTAAAAAATCAGTAGTTCCTCTTTGCTGCAGTGATGCCATATGTTGCTCCACAGATGGCAGTTGCCGGGATTTGGAGTCCATATTTCCAACCATTGAAGTGTGTGTAGCCCCCTCTACCTCCCCACTACCACCTTCAAGGGCAGAGGAGACACCACAAACATCGGAGGATGAAGATGTGGAACAGGTCATCTTCACCCGTAGGAGCTCCCGGTAGCACCAGCCCATGTAACATGGGCAGAGTTTTCCTTTGTCTTGTGCTTGACATCATGCCAGAGTTGGAGATATGCACCCTTCACCGACACACTGTTGACGTTTCTGCTATGGACTGCAACTGTCTCTCACTTTTCAATTGGCAATTCATGTTCCCCTGCACTTACCCAAGCATGTTCCATGACATGTCCCTCAACCGTGGACTTCTGTTGTGTCACAATTATATGGCTTTCACTAATGGGGTCACAGACCTGGACATTGTAAATATTGCTTACCACACTTGTAAATAAACACCACCTGCACAACCAGCATGTCTTTGTGTATTGTGACACATCTACTACGCTTAGGAATTGTGATGTGTGTAACGTCTTTAGTCACAGATTGTCTGTACAAGAGTGCACGAATACGGTGGCACATATTTACGCACAAGCTACCTACATGATGAACATCTATGAACGTCTATGCTGGTCTCATCCCCTACAAGCAATTCACTGATTATGTAAAAAATGCTGAACACATGTATGCTTCACTCACTACATATGGCAGGAATGGTGTGAAACAGTTCTCGGGAAGTACCATTAAAACACAATGGTGTGAAACAGAGGTACTTAACCTCATCTGTAATTGACACTGGTCCGTTTAGCTTGATAGATATAAAATGTAGTCCGTTGTCAGATGTCCCCCAGTGCCCAACATTCCTACATAGGACCCAAACAATGACAGCTGAATTACCACACCTACCTTTCCAATACAAAGTTGACATTGAGTAGTGAGTACACTGGATGTCAGATGCATAGACAAGTAGATGTGTTGTAGCTTCCAATGTGACAGCTCAGTTGTAAACGTGATGACCATGTCAAGAGAGGGATTTGAAGGCAGGACAGAATCCCTAGGCCAACACACAATTTTCACTGTACACTCATGTGAAGACCCTGATACCCAAGCATATGACACATGAAGTAAGGGAGTACCCAAAGATTTTTAATAAGAATGGACCTAAACTAATAAGAATGCAGAACACCTGTCCTAACGTAACCTAACCTATCCTAACTATACTTAACCATCAACTGACCCTAACTACCCTATGCTAAAGTTACCTAACATATTTAACAACATACTTTAAACATTGGCACCCCCACCCACGTATATTATGAGACACATAAAGGACAACCTTTTCAGGACCAGTGTCACATTCCTCTGTAGATCTTTGATGAGTTTCTGTTCTATGCCAGCAGGTGGTGCGGACTGTGGTACAGATGTGGGCATTGTTGCAGCTGGGGCTGTGGTTTTGGTGGCAGCTGTGCCTCCCTGCGCAGCTGTGGAGCTTGGTCTTGTTTGTGTGGCCGTTGCCAATGTGGGACCCCCTTGGGTGAATGCGCGCAATTCCCTGGTGGCTCTCTCCCTGCTATAGCAGAGTGCCATCTTCGGGAACCCCAATTCCACTGCCAGGATGTGTCTATAGCCGACTGCCCTCTTCTGTAATGCCCGCAGTTCCTCATTGCTCATGTTGGCAACTGTTAAATTGAGACAGACAACCATCAGTGTCAGCATTGTGTGGTGTATGTACAGATTATTCCCTTACACTCCACATCTAATTGCACATGCACTCCACTCACATTCCAGAAAAGACAATGGCCCTGATAAATTCAACAACAACACTGCCTTAGCATCATTTCATTGACACCAAAACGACGCACAACAAGATTAGGAAACAAACCAAAGTAGGCGTGCATTGATTTTGTGCCATGTGTAATATCACGAAGGCAGCGCAAACTTCACATAGATCAGGCCCAAAATTCCACATCATCAGTGTCAATTTTGAAACATACATCACCAATAACTTGAATATGTTATTGGGAGTTTGGGATGCAGTTGGTAACCATAAGAGGTCAGTGTTGATAGGTACACATGAAAGCCTGATCAATATGACTGTCACCTACACTGTGAGCATGGCATCTACCTACAAATGTGTTGTTCCTCTCCCCCTGTGCCTAAGAAGGGATGGCCATGCAATCCATCATCTCAACTGTCCTAGTCATCCACCAAGGCATGCCTACTCAGACATGGAGTCAGGGAGTGGACCACATGTTAGGAGGGCTTCCAACTAGGAAGCTGGTATCCATAGGTCTATCACATATACATTCATGTGTCCAGGTGTAGACACCCATTAATACCTGATCTGCCAATACTATTCCTTACACACCCATATCCATGCCAGCACACGTCTGGCCTTGACCTGCCTGCACGCCTATTACATTCCACATAAGTGTTACGTAAAGGGAGTGAAAAATATGGAGTGCCATGCTGGGGGACAATTGCCCAGCCAGTCCTACATATACATTACAATACAGGGATGCACCAAATTGGGTTCAAAATGGTGCATCACTGTGTTGTGAGAATGCCGGAGTGTCCCAGTGCCAATATTCTCACAGTTTTGCACTTCTTAGTCGAATATGGCCCTATATGTGGCTTGCCATCACCTTGTTTACACAATGCTGTCCATTGAGCACCACGAGCCTCACAAGATATAACCCTCTGCTTGTGCATGGGGAACCTTTAAATGGAACACAATGTCACCATCCAGCCTACTTTGATATCTTATCATTAGACAGCTTATCACATATAGCATTGAGTGCAACACACATGACTCACTCACACCAAACCCTGGATTACTTCATTGAACACACATTATCACACTTACCGGATACATCTGGCTCCTGAAATCTTGCCACTTCACCAATAGTGTAGGGGGGGGGGGCAGGTCCATCTGTAAGATATGGATGTCAAAAACATGCTTGGTGTCATATCACTGTCACTACCACTGGATAACATATTAGAGTGTGTATTATTTTAGAGGAATGAACAAGTTATCCTGGTGTAAAACAGTGCAACAGACACACCACTGCAAACTCATGATGACACTGACACTCAGGTGAGTGAAAGCCACACATCTGCACACTTTTACTGGGCCTGAGGCTCTTGTAGTGATACACCCTGCAACAAGCATATGCGGCCAATCTATAGAAGATGGAACTCCATGGTATGAGGGGAAGTTGGTTGACAAATACATGACACTACCCTAATGCTTTGTAAGACAATTTGTTATGTTATTCAGACTTATCCTGCAAGTCACCCAGAGGCACTTTGTGATGGACATGCGGCTCAATTATTAGTCTGCAATGATCATGCATTGAGTAATCAGTGACTGATGTGGTAAAGTTGTCTGATGGTTTCAAATTCCCCATTTACATTGCCCCCTAAGGCGGGTAAGCCCCCTTTGCTAACATGATGGCTGGGATGATGTGTGTGAAAGTATGACAATGTAGCACTATGCATGCATTGCCCTACTTTGTTGACACAATCCAGGTAAATATGGTAGGCTGGCGGTGTCTTGCCGTATCATACATGACACTATGCCGGGGTACAGGTGTTGCCATGGCCCCTGAAATGTGTGACTTAGTGATGTTTGTGCATGACTCACCAGACATTTGACCTGAATAGGTATAATGACAGGACATGTGAACTCCATAGACTGAGGCAGTTACACTTCATTCTGGTTGCATGCAACCTGTCCACAAGCACTGCATGCCGCACTCCAACACATCTGCTACTGTCATTTAAGAGCGGTGAACAGTAAATAGTATGCCAATGGGAGACTCATCAACAGGGCCACCAATCCCCACACCAAGATGATTAAGCAGATCCTGCTCCCTGGCCACCAGATCTGCCCAGTGATGCTTCAGCTGGTGCTCATTCCTGGTTCTCCGAAGTACCCTCTTCAGGTGGTGGAACACTTTGCCCCACCGCAGCCACCTCACCTCTGTCTGGTAACCTTGAATTACATGGCCACCCATCTCCAACATCAAGGGCAGGTAGTGAGCTACCAGCCACACAAAGCCACACAACTCCTCCTCTCCCATCCTAGTCAACCTCCCTGTACCAGACATATTAACCAAGTACAGGTTGACCAAACGTTTTAAAGCTATAAAATAAAGAGAAATAAAGGAAACTTAAGGCCCAATAACCAAACCCAACTAACCTAACTTAACAACTATCCCGGACAGACATCCCACAGTACAAGTACAAGTATACTCTAAAACACACAAATTTACAGGCACTGGGGCAAAGTACAGACAAAAATAGAAAACACACGACAGGAGGGACACTGTAGGAAAGCACCATCTTGCCTGGCATGTTATCCCCAATTATTACTTGTGTGTCAGTTTGTTTTTGCCTGTCTCACAGGGATCCTGCTAGCCAGGACCCAAGTGCTCTTAGTTTGTGGCCTAAATGTGTTCCCTGTGTGGTGCCTAACTGTATCACTGAGGCTCTGCTAAACAGAATCTCAGTGTTTATGCTCTCTCTGCTTTTAAAATTGTCACTGCAGGCTAGTGACCATTTCTACCAATTTTTATTGGCACACAGGAACACCCTTATAATCCCCTAGTATATGGAACCTAGGTACCCGGGGTATTGGGCTTCCAAGAGATCCCTATGGGCTGCAGCATTTCTTTTGCCACCCATAGGGAGCTCAGACAATTATTACATAGGACTGCCACTGCAGCCTGAGTGAAATAACTTCCACGTTATTTCACAGCCATTTTTCACTGCACTTAATAACTTATAAGTCACCTATATGTCTAACCCTCACTTAGTGAAGGTTAGGTGCAAAGTTACTAAGTGTGAGGGCACCCTGGCACTAGCCAAGGTGCCCCCACATTGTTCAGGGCAATTTCCCCAGACTTTGTGAGTGTGGCGACACCATTAAACACGAGCACTACATATAGGTCAATACCTATGTATAGCTGCACAATGATAACTCGGAACATGGCCATGTAACATGTCTAAGATCATGGAATTGTCCCCCATGCCAAATCTGGTATTGGGGTGCCAATCCCATGCATCCCAAAGGCTCCAGCATGGACCCCGGGTACTGTAAAACTAGCTCTCTGGGGTTTTCACTGCAGCTACCGCTGCTGCCAACCCACAGACAAGCTTATGCCCTCCTGGGGTCTGGGCAGCCCAGTCCCAGGAAGGCAGAACAAAGGATTTGCTCTGAGAGAGGGTGTTACACCCTCTCCCTTTGGAAATAGGTGTCAAGGGCCTGAGAGGAGTAGTCTCTCCTGGACTCTGGGAATGCTTTGATGGGCACTGATGGTTCCCTCCTTGCATATACCAGTCTACACCAGTTCAGGGATCCCCCAGCCCCTGCTCTGGCACGAAACTGGACAAAGGAAAGGGGAATGACCACCCCCCTGTCCATCACCACCCCAGGGGTGGTGCCCAGAGCTCCTCCAGTGTGTCCCAGACCTCTGCCATCTTGAATGCAGAGGTGTGAGGGCACAATGGAGGTCTCTGAGTGGCCAGTGCCATCAGGTGACGCTAGAGACCCCTCCTGATAGGTGCTTACCTGGTTAGGTGGCCAATCCTCCTCTGAGGGCTATTTAGGGTATCTCCTGTGGGTTTCTCATCAGATAACAAATGCAAGAGCTCACCAGAGTTCCTCTGCATCTCCCTCTTCAACTTCTGCCAAGGATCGACCTCTGACTGCTCCAGGACGCCTGCAAAACTGCAAAAAAGTAGCAAGAAGACTACCAGCAACATTGTAGCGCCTAATCCTGCCGGCTTTCTTGACTGTATCTTGGTGGTGCATGCTCTGAGGGCTGTCTGCCTTCACCCTGCACTGGAAGCCAAGAAGAAATCTCCAGTGGGTCGACGGAATCTTCCCCCTGCTAACACAGGCATCAAACGTCCGCATCACTGGTCCTCTGGGTCCCCTCTCATCTTGACGAGCGTGGACCCTGGAACACAGGAGCTGGATCCAAGTGACCCTGACAGTCCAGAGGTCATTCTGTCCAAAGTTGGTGGAGGTAAGTCCTTGCCTCCCCACATCAGACAGTAATCCTGTGTACTGCATGAACTGCAGCGGCTAGGGCTTCTGTGCACTTTTGCAAGGAATCCTTTGTGCACAGCATAGCCTAGGTCCCCAGCACTCTGTTCTGCATTGCTCAACTCACTGAGTTGACCACCGGCTTCATAGGACCCTCCTTTGTAGTGTTGAGATGACCATCATACTCAGATTTCTTGAACACCTGTTCAAGTGCGTCTTTGGGTGCTGCCTGCTTCTGTGTGAGCTCTCTGTCTTGCTGAGCACCCCCTCTGTCCTCTCCTCCAAGTGTCGACCTCCTGGTCCTTCTTGGGCCCAGGCAGCACCCATTTTCTTTAACTGCAACTTTTGCAGCTAGCAAGGCTTGTTTGCTGTCTTTCTGCGAGGAAACAACTCTGCATCCTCCAGCACGCCATGGGACATCTTCTGTGCGAAGGAGAAGTTCCTGGCACCTTCAACTGTTGCAGAATCTTCAATTTCTTCCACCAAGAGGCAGCCATTTTGCACCTTCATCTGGGGTCTAGTGTGCTCCTGCCTCCCTGGACACTTTTATGACTCTTGGACTTGGTCCCCTTCCCTTGCAGGTCCCCAGGTCCAGGAATCCATCTTCAGTGCTTTGCAGTCAGTTGTTTTCTTTGCAGAATCTCTGATCACGACTTTAGTGTGTTTCTGAGGAAGTAGGGTAACTTTAGTCCTACTTTTCAGGGTCTTGGGGTGGGGTATCTTTTCTAACTGTTTATTTACCTGATTTTGGTTTGTGTGTATATTTTGTGCATTATACTTACCTCCTAAGGGAGTATATCCTCTGAGATATTTTTGCCACCTTGTCACTAAAATAAAGTACCTTTATTTTTAGTAACTCTGAGCATTGTGATTCTTATGATATAGTGCTATATGATATAAGTGGTATAGTACGAGCTTTGCATGTCTCCTAGTTCAGCCTAAGATGCTCTGCTATAGCTACCCCTATCAGCCTAAGCTGCTAGAACACTACTAATCTACTAATAAGAGATACTGGACCTGGCACAAGGTGTAAGTACCATCAGGTACCCACTATAAGCCAGGCCAGACTCCTACAGACACCACAAGATAGAAAATGCAGGAAAATCACACCACCAGCTCCAGAACACAACCACACAGTTAAAAGAGACACAAACTGTAAACAGAAAGTGAAAGTACACCCCCTGTACCATGCTTGTAAAAAGGATTTCCTATTACATCACTTCCTGTCCCCGTGCGTCACGTTTTATGTTATGTGTGTATTTATTTGACGCATGTGAAATTTTGCGTTAGTATTTTGGACGCATGACCTACGAGCGTTGTTTTTATTGATGCATTACGTTTATGCGTTGAATTCACTGAAAATCAGCATTGAAAAAAAGTGCAAAGGTGTAATTCACGCTAAGGGCCCATGTGTCATATACTTTGCGTTTGCGGATGTTTTAGACTCATTTGTGTCCATTTTTTTAAAACTCAATTCCTGATTGTGTGATTTTGTTCCATTGTCTATGGATGCACCCTGTATCAACATACAAATGAAATGGGGTGTGCTGCAGTGTGGCATATTGTGGACGGCCACATGTGGTAGTCCATGCTACAATGAGATGAGGGTGTGATTGGTCTGTGACACCGATGTGTGTGTTACAAAGTCTTCAGCATGCAAATAGTTGCACGTCGTGCATATGAAGGCATGTGTGACAACAGTGTGTCCAAATATGTATCACAGTCAGTACAATGCAATAGTTCTAGTTTGTGATTTTGAATTATGTTTACTTATGTGATGTGTGTAGTTGTCTTACAGAGCATAACATTTAACCCCTTAGCTGCTGGGCCGTTCCCCCCCCCCAGTGCTGAGCCCTTTTTTGGCTATTTGGGGTAGTTTGCGCTTAGGCCTTCATAACTTTTTGTCCACATAAGCTATCCATGCCAAATTTGCGTCCTTCTTTTCCAACATCCTAGGGATTCTAATGGTACCCAGAGTTTGTGGTTTCCCCTGGAGGAGACCAAGAAATTAGCCAAAATACAGTGAACATTTCGTTTTTTCCAAAAAAATGGGAAAAAAAGGGCTGCCGAAGAGGGCTTGTGGTTTTTTCCCTGAAAATGGCATCAACAAAGGGCTTCTGGTGCTAAAATCACCATCTTCCCTCCTTTCAGGAACGGGCAGACTTGAATCAGAAAAACACATTTTTCAACACAAATTTGGCATTTTACTGGGACATACCCCATTTTTACTATTTTTGGTGCTTTCAGCCTCCTTCCAGTTAGAGACAGGAATGGGTGTGAAACCAATGCTGGATCCCAGAAAGCTAAACATTTCTAAAAACTAGAAAAATTCTGAATTCAGCAAGGGGTCATTTGTGTAGATCCTACAAGGTTTTCCTACAGAAAATTACAGCTGAAATAAAAAAATATTGAAATTGAGCTGAAAACAACAGCCATTTTTCTTTATGTTTTACTCTGTAACTTTTTCCTGCGATGTCAGATTTTTGAAAGCAATACACCGTTATGTCTGCTGGACTCTTCTGGTTGCGGGGATATAAAGGGCTTGTAGGTTCATCAAGAACCCTAGGTACCCAGAGCCAATAAATGAGCTGCAACCTGCAGTTGGTTTTCATTCTATACTGGGTATACAGCAATGCATTTGCTGAAATATGAAGAGAGAAAAATAGGTATCAAGAAAACCTTTCCATTTCCAAAATGGTCTCAAGATAAGGTTTTGAGGAGCAGTGGTTATTTGCACATCTCTGAATTCCGGGGTGCCCATACTAGCATGTGAATTGCAGGGCATTTCTCAAATAGACGTCTTTTTTACACACTCTCTCATATTTGGAAGGAAAAAATGTGGAGAATGATAAGGGGCAAAAACACTTGTTTTGCTATTCTATGTTCCCCCAAGTCTCCCGATAAAAATGATACCTCAGCTGTGTGGGTAGGCCTAGCGCCCGCGACAGGAAATGCCCCAAAACACAACGTGGACACAACCCATTTTTGACAGAAAACAGAGCTGTTTTTTGCAAAGTGCCTACCTGTAGATTTTGGCCACTAGCTCAGCCGGCACCTAGGGAAACCTGCCAACCATGTGCATTTTTGAAAACTAGAGACCTAGGGGAATCCAAGATGGGGTTGACTTGTGGGGCTCTGACCAGGTTCTGTTATCCAGAATCCTTTGCAAACCTCAAAATGTGGCTAAAAAAACACGTTTTCCTCACATTTCGGTGACAGAAAGTTCTGGAATCTGAGAGGAGCCACACATTTCCTTCCACCCAGCGTTCCCCCAAGTCTCCCGATAAAAATGATACCTCACTTTTGTGGGTATGGCTAGCGCCCTCGACAGGAAATGCCCCAAAACACAACGTGGATACATCCCATTTTTTGACAGAAAACAGAGCTGGTCTTTGCAAAGTGCCTACCTGTAGATTTTGGCCTCTAGCTCAGCCGGCACCTAGGGAAACCTACCAAACCTATGCATTTCTGAAACCTAAAGAACTAGGGGAATCCAAGATGGGGTGACTTGTGGGGCTCTGACCATGTTCTGTTACCCAGAATCCTTTGCAAACCTCAAAATGTGGCTAAAAAAACACGTTTTCCTCACATTTCGGTGACAGAAAGTTCTGGAATCTGAGAGGAGCCACAATTTTCCTTCCATCCAGCGTTCCCCCAAGTCTCCCCATAAAAATGATACCTCACTTGTGTGGGTAGGCCTAGCGCCCGCGACAGGAAATGCCCCAAAACACAACGTGGACACATCCCATTTTTTGACACAAAACAGAACTGATTTTTGCAAAGTGCCTACCTGTAGATTTTGGCCTCTAGCTCAGCCGGCACCTAGGGAAACCTACCAAACATGTGCATTTTTGAAACCTAAAGACCTAGGGGAATCCAAGATGGGGTGACTTGTGGGGCTCTGACCAGGTTCTGTTACCCAGAATCCTTTGCAAACCTCAAAATGTGGCTAAAAAAACACGTTTTCCTCACATTTCGGTGACAGAAAGTTCTGGAATCTGAGAGGCGCCACAAATTTCCTTCCACCCAGCGTTCCCCCAAGTCTCCCGATAAAAATGATACCTCAGCTGTGTGGGTAGGCCTAGCGCCCGCGACAGGAAATGCCCCAAAACACAACGTGGACACAACCCATTTTTGACAGAAAACAGAGCTGTTTTTTGCAAAGTGCCTACCTGTAGATTTTGGCCACTAGCTCAGCCGGCACCTAGGGAAACCTGCCAACCATGTGCATTTTTGAAAACTAGAGACCTAGGGGAATCCAAGATGGGGTTGACTTGTGGGGCTCTGACCAGGTTCTGTTATCCAGAATCCTTTGCAAACCTCAAAATGTGGCTTAAAAAACACGTTTTCCTCACATTTCGGTGACAGAAAGTTCTGGAATCTGAGAGGAGCCACACATTTCCTTCCACCCAGCGTTCCCCCAAGTCTCCCGATAAAAATGATACCTCACTTTTGTGGGTAGGGCTAGCGCCCGCGACAGGAAATGCCCCAAAACACAACGTGGATACATCCCATTTTTTGACAGAAAACAGAGCTGGTCTTTGCAAAGTGCCTACCTGTAGATTTTGGCCTCTAGCTCAGCCGGCACCTAGGGAAACCTACCAAACCTATGCATTTCTGAAACCTAAAGAACTAGGGGAATCCAAGATGGGGTGACTTGTGGGGCTCTGACCATGTTCTGTTACCCAGAATCCTTTGCAAACCTCAAAATGTGGCTAAAAAAACACGTTTTCCTCACATTTCGGTGACAGAAAGTTCTGGAATCTGAGAGGAGCCACAATTTTCCTTCCATCCAGCGTTCCCCCAAGTCTCCCCATAAAAATGATACCTCACTTGTGTGGGTAGGCCTAGCGCCCGCGACAGGAAATGCCCCAAAACACAACGTGGACACATCCCATTTTTTGACACAAAACAGAACTGATTTTTGCAAAGTGCCTACCTGTAGATTTTGGCCTCTAGCTCAGCCGGCACCTAGGGAAACCTACCAAACATGTGCATTTTTGAAACCTAAAGACCTAGGGGAATCCAAGATGGGGTGACTTGTGGGGCTCTGACCAGGTTCTGTTACCCAGAATCCTTTGCAAACCTCAAAATGTGGCTAAAAAAACACGTTTTCCTCACATTTCGGTGACAGAAAGTTCTGGAATCTGAGAGGCGCCACAAATTTCCTTCCACCCAGCGTTCCCCCAAGTCTCCCGATACAAATGATACCTCACTTGTGTGGGTAGGCCTAGCGCCCGCGACAGGAAATGCCCCAAAACACAACTTGGACACATCCCATTTTTTGACAGAAAACAGAGCTGTTTTTTGCAAAGTGCCTACCTGTAGATTTTGGCCTCTAGCTCAGCCGGCACCTAGGGAAACCTACCAAACCTGTGCATTTTTGAAAACTAGAGACCTAGGGGAATCCAAGATGGGGTGACTTGTGTGGCTCTGACCAGGTTCTGTTACCCAGAATCCTTTGCAAACCTCAAAATGTGGCTAAAATAACACGTTTTCCTCACATTTCGGTGACAGAAAGTTCTGGATTCTGAGAGTAGCCACACATTTCTTTCCACTCAGCGGTCCCCAAAGTCTCCCAATAAAAATGATACCTCACTTGTGTGGGTAGGCCTAGCGCCTGCGACAGGAAATGCCCCAAACCACAAGGTGGACACATCACATTTCTTCATAGAAAACAGTGCCTACCTGTGGATTTTGGCCTCTAGATCAGCCGGCACCTGGGGAAACCTAGCAAACCAGTTCATTTTTGAAAACTAGAAACCCAGGGGAATCCAAGATGGGGTGACTTGTGGGGCTCTGACCAGGTTCTGTTATCCAGAATCCTTTGCAAACATCAAAATTTGGCCAAAAAAACACTTTTTCCTCTCATTTCAGTGACAGAAAGTTCTGGAATCTGAGAGGAGCCACAAATTTCCTTCTACCCAGCATTCCCCCAAGTCTCCCGATAAAAATGGTACCTCACTTGTGTGGGTAGGTCTGGTGGCCGCAACAGGAATAGATCACACAACAGTCAATGTTGGTCCTTACATGAGGCAGCTGTTGACCCTGGGGTGACCCATTCCTGACGCAGGCACTAGGTGTAGGCACTCAAGTGGGGTAGTGTTTTTATTAGGACAGGTGAGGAATCACTGGGTGGTAGGAATTTTGTGGATCCCAGCATATTCCTGCAGTTTGTGTGACAGAAATGCCAGAAAAATGGAGTTTGTATTCAACATTTCAGCTTTTCAGGGTATTCTGGGTAAGAAAACTTTGGGGAGGGGCGTGGTCTGGCCGTGATCCATGATGGCCGCCTGAGAGCCGAGCTCCGCACGGCGGCGGGCCACGCGGCGGTGGCGGCGGCGCTGGGGGCGCTCCGAGGGACCCCCGAGCGCAGCGGGGGCCCACATAGGAGCTGAAGACGACGAACGGCCGACATCTGTGACGCGGGGGGAGCGCCCTCCCCGGAGACGCCGGGCGGAACAAGGGGAGCAGGCTTGAGGCCTACGGCAGGCCTCTAAACCACGGCCTTGAGTGAGGAATCACCCCGACACGGAGAGACGCGTCCCTCGCTGAAGCCCGAAGTGGGGGAGCGCGCCCTCCGTCCCTACCTGCGCCTTGACAGCGGCTCATCTGTGGCTCCCGGAGCCGGCAACCGGCCGGGACGCCGCCTGCCCCCTCCCTCCCTCCCGATCGGTCGCTGCCAAAGGAGGAGAACGGAGCCGACCAACATCACGGCCCGGAACAACAACAGGAGGTGGCCCGAGGCTGACGACGCGCCTCCCAGTGCCTCTCCACTCTTCCCCCTTCTGCCGGGGGTGACGGGACCGGCGACAAGAGGCCTCACCACCAGCGGAGCGCAACGGACGGCTATCCCCACCCCCCCAGCCTTACCTGCTCCAGAGAAGGCCCCCTGAGGAACGGCAGAGGCCCCGGAGAGGATGGAGAGGTGAGGGCCGAGCCGGTGAGTCAGATAGGATGAGAGATGTACGGAGATGAGGGTGGTAGATAAGTGAGAGAGGGGCCGCCAATGAGGAGAGAGAGAGAGGAATATAACAACGAGCGGAGAGAGGAGGAAAAGGACGGGAAGAGGAGAAGGCAAAGAGCAAAGGAGCAAACACTTCCTAATAAAAAGAGGGGCAAGCACAAGAGGGGGCAAAGAGTAAGGAACAAAAAAAAGAGGAGAAAAAAAAAAGAGCAAGAAAAAGGAACAACACAAACATAACAACAAAAGAAGCAATATCACACTAGCAGGAAAAAGGAAAAGCCACTGTAGCCTCCAACAAAGCTAGAACTAACGAGGCATGGAGAGCAAAGAGGGCCAGGAATAACATCGGACCTCGGTTCCAAAAAAAAAAACAACCCTCTCTCCACAGAACAGCACTGCGGGACGCTGAATGCTATAGAGCCAACACCGAGATCCTTCCCCTCGTATATATACACCAACGACAGCCATCCCCAGGAGGCCACTTAGAGAAATACTCCCCTGAACTCACCAACTACTCTGAACCCCCTTTGCCCCCCCCTCCGCCACCCTTTCTCCTCTGCCGCCCACGCGGATCGCCCTCATTGAGACACGGACAGGCACCCCCTTGGATCCCCACCTGCAGGGAGAAACCCGCAATGCCCAGAGGCAAGACGGCGGGTAAAGTACCTTGTAAACCCCCTCGCCAACTACTCTTCTCTGAAGCCCTGCGCCAACAGAAACATCCTGCTACCGCAGACTCTCCACCCCCCTCACACAACACCATGTCAGACAACACTGAAGGAGCATCAATGGATCGTATACTGCAGGAGATATCGGCAGTAGGCCGCAAACTGGAAGGTATGGACACTGCCATGTCAGCATTAACAGCGGAAACGAGATCCATGCGCTTGGAAATAGCGGGCTTCCAGTCACAAATCTCCGGACTGAACCATCGAGTAGCGGCTGTGGAAAGTCAAGTGGTCTTACAGACTGACAGAGATCAGGAACTCTTGTACCTTCGCAGCAAGTTAACCGACCTTGAGGACCGAAGCCGCAGAAACAACGTCCGCTTCCTTGGATTTCCGGAAGGCATTGAGGGTACAGATATCTTACCTGCGAGACACGCTTCCCAAACTAGCCGACATAACATTTGACCCCCTCTGGAATTTCAAAGAGTGCATAGACTTGGTCTCAAGAGACAAAATGGAAAAGATCGTCCTCGTCCAATCATAGCCTGCTTCCTCCGGCACGGGCAGGTCCGCCAACTGTTACAGCTATCCCGAAGGCAAGGTCCACTCCGGCTCGGTCCCCTCGAAATCTGCCTTTCAGCAGACTTCTCCAAAGAAACAGCAGATCGAAGAAGAGCCTTTTTCTCCCTCCGCCCTCGCCTTCGCCATCTGGACGTTAAATTCAGCCTCTTCGAGCCAGCCAGGAAGTGGATAACTAAGAACAGAGAGTCACGAACCTTCTATGACCCAGAGGACCTGAAGTCATTCCTAGAGGGGTTGCATGATCTGACACAACCCATGGAATCAACAACCCTATCCCCCCAAGACACACAGAACCAAACTAGGGGAATGGGCCAATCGGAAATTGCTCTGGACACCGATGGAAGACCTACTACAGACCCCCAAACCAGGGGCAGAGACCTGGAGAGATTAACAAAAAGTTTTGATGACAGGGACCAAGTCCTACAGGCGGTGGCGATGCACACACAGCTGCCGGACAGAGACAAGTCCCGATCCCCTTTGAAACTCTAGGTGCCTACTATCTGAAACCAACATGGACACAGTTTTCCTACAAGCCCTCGATATCTACAACCACAGACTGTCATAGAAACGTTGCAGGAAACATAGGAACTTTGATGAAAGAGTCCTGACACAGAGAAATGATGAGTACTCTATTTTAATGTATACTCTTCAGACATTGTACCACGGAGAACCGCCCCCCCCCCAGAAGGCTTTAACCGCCTCGGACTGCTTAGACTGTTCGGATTGTGTGATAGTTTTTGTTGGCTCCCGATTACTTTTGTTTCTCAACGTCCCTCCCCTTCATGCTGGGTAACACTTAACATATCCCACATCACTTCTCTCATCTAGAATCAGGATCTATAACGTCCTCTGGAAAATATGGGAACTGACGCAATACCCTTGCACACTACCGGCTTGCCCTGGCAGGGTTGGGGAAAAATGATTCTGAACTGGGTTTTGAGCTGTAGACCCTGGTCTACTAACAAACGTAATAGTGACATAATGATGGGCACTGGTGCAAAGCAGAACAGACCACAGATGCCAAGTCCCAGAGCATATACATGCCGCAACCCCTCAGAATAACCAAGGGGAAGGGACCTCAGTAACAACAACACCTGTCCCTGTCCTTTCCTCGCGCTTCTCCCATCCCCCCCCCACACAGGGACGTGGCCAACATGCAACCTCCCCTCCTCCCCCCATCCTCTGGTCACAAACACACACCACACCCCCCGGACATAATTGGAGGCATCCACGCGGAGGTCTGGGGCGCCTTGTGGGTGCCTCACCCCCCTGGCGCGGGGCCCGCTGGCCGGGCGTCGAAGCTCAATCATCCTAGGTTTTAGACCCGCCGGTTAAAGTTCGTGTACTTCGGGACTTGTATCACGGTCTCCCTTCTTTACCTTCTTTTTTATTTCTTCTTTCCTTCACTGTTTCCTTTTTATTCTCTTTTCAACTCCTCTTCGTACCCAACGCGCCTGCCACCCTTCCCCCCCTCTTCCCCCTCCCCGACATCCTCTTCAGTTCACAGAGTCCACCCCACTCCCCCGAGCTCATACTCCCGGGTGGGCGGACACAGGAAACGAGGATGCCCAACCGGATGGGAGCACCGGTAGTTCCCCTCAGGGTGATATCATGGAACGTAAACGGCCTTACCCACTTTATCAAACGGAAGAAAGTCCTATCCTACCTTAACTCTAAGCAGGCAGACATCGCCTTATTACAAGAGACACACCTAGACAGTCTTGAATCTGATAGACTACGACGTGACTGGGTGGGAACCGTCCTGTTTAGCTGCACCCCACCCTCACCCGATACGGAGAATGTCCCAAGAAAAAGCGGGGTGGCGATCCTCTTACGCAAAACCCTCCCTTTCACGGTCGTCAAATCGTGGACAGACCCCGAGGGCCGATACATATTTACCAAACTGAAAATCGGGGACTCAACACTGTGTGTGGGATCAGTCTATGCACCAACAGGTCCCAAACGCCTCTTCTTCCTCCAGCTCAATCGACTTCTAACTGAGATAGGGGCATCCCGTTACGTTATAGGAGGAGACTGGAACCTAGCAAAGGACGCAGCATTGGACAGGACGGGGCCTCTAGACATGAGCAACAACGCAGACAGGGCCATCCAGTCTGATATACTCGCGGATAATGGTTTGGTTGACCACTGGAGGCTGACTCACCCAACGGACAGAGAATTTACCTTTCTCTCGCCGGTGCACGGTACCCAATCAAGGATCGATTACTTTCTCCTATCCCATAATCTTGTGGCCCATACCTTGGGGGACGACATACTGGAGAGAGGCCTCTCAGACCACTCCCCAGTCCTTATAGCCATCCGCTTAGGCCTGGTATCCCCGGGCCGAAAACCCTGGAGATTAGCGATCCATCGATATCGATCCCCCCAAGGTAAGTTGCAGCTACAAGATCATGCGACCACTTTCGCCCAAGACAACCTCGGTACGGTTGATTCAAGTCGAACTATGTGGGCCGCAGCCAAAGCTTCGATACGGGGACAGCTCATGCGGGATGCGGCGATAGCGAACAAAGACAGAAAAGAGAAACAAGCGGCTCTGGAATTCGACATACGCCGACTAACCAGACAATATACAGCACACCCCTCCCTTCCAGGCTGCCGAAGTCTAGAGCAAGCCCAAATGGCCTTTAATGAGCTATACACCACCCAGGCCGAATTAGCATTACAGAGACTCCAAGGGAGACACTACGAACAGGGTGAGAACGCAGGGCGACTGCTTGCAGCCCAACTCCGTCAAAGAGAAGCCGCTCTAGCCATCCCAGCCATTCGCTCTCCCTCCGGGGACATACTGACCCACCCACAGGCCATTGCAAACGAATTTGCCCAATTCTATAGACACCTTTACACGCCGGAAACCACGACCAACCTAGCGCAAGCTACCACCTTCTTAAAGAAGCTAGACCTCCCCTCCCTAACAGACGAGGGCCATAGCCTTTTAGAAGGGGAAATAAGCAGACAGGAGATAGACAAAGTTATCGCTGACCTCCCGTACCACAAATCACCCGGAGAGGACAGATACCCTGCAGAATTTTATAAATAGGTAGGGGCATGAGCGATTGATATCTTATGCGAAGCCCTCAATGAAGCCTGCGAAACACAGACATTATGGGCCATATCTAATAATGCCACAATAGTTGTCATACCGAAGCCTGGGAGAGATCCTTTATTATGCAGCAGCTACCGACCCATCTCTCTACTAAACGGGGACATCAAAATTCTAGCAAGCGTCCTGGCAAACAGATTACGTAAAGTAATCCCGTCCTTAATACACTATACACAGGTGGGGTTTGCACCGGGCCGCACGTCTAGGAACCACCTACGAACCCTGTGCCATACCTTATGGGCGGCCAGAGACTCCCTGGAGTCGGCGCTGGCCCTGTCCTTAGACGCCGAAAAAGCGTTCGACCGCATAGAATGGCCCTACCTATTTGCAGCCTTAGAGAGATTTGGTCTAGGCAACAAATTTATCTCCCGCGGCCAGAGTCAACTGCGGAGGCTTCCTCTCAGACCCTTTCCCTATCCGAAGGGGTACACGGCAGGGGTGCCCCCTTTCACCTCTCCTGTTCCTTTTGGCAATAGAGCCCTTGGCGGCAGCTATCCGGTCCTCCCCCTCCATAACCGGCCTACCACTACCCGAAGGCACCTCCAAGATATACCTCTACGCTGACGATATCCTCTTAACACTCACGGACTTGGAAAGATCCATACCGGCCTTATTAGAGGTAATCGAGGACTTCGCAGCCCTATCGGGATACCGTATTAACTGGGACAAAAGCGAGGCACTTCCGCTATCTCGAGTAACCACAAAAGCGTCACTCCTAGGCTACCCATTCCGGTGGATGCCAAAACATCTTAAATACCTAGGAGTGCTTGTTAACCCTGGACTGGCACACATGGTGGCGGACAACATTGACCCTCTCATCACGCGGGCGAAACTGGACTTTGAGAAATGGACCCAGTTAGGCCTCTCCATGTGGGGCAGAGTACAGGAGGTTAGAATGGTGACGGTACCCCGTTTCACCTATATCCTAGGTCTCCTGCCCTTACAAGTGCCCCTCTCCACACTAAGAGGCATTGATGCACTAATTAGATCATTTGTGTGGGGCACAATGCGACCACGGCTATCACCAGCCAAGCTTTTGGCCCGCTGCATAAACGGGGGAATGGGACACCCATCGGTGGAACACTACTCTTTAGCCCTCCAAATGTCTCAGCTATCCAATACACTATCGAATATACCAGATTCCCCCTTGTGGATAGCAGTGGAAAAACGACTCCTGGCTGCGAACGAAGGACTCGGTGGACCCTACCGTGCAGACCTCCCAGCCACTAACTCAGTGAATCCAATCCTGGCGGCGACCAGGGCATCCTGGCAAAGGGCCCACCGACTGTTTGGGGTCCACCCCCTCATACATGCCCAAGCGCCCCTGTGGCACAACAGTGGCCTACGCATAGGTGGCGAGGTACTCCATTGGCCGCAATGGAAACAGGCAGCATCCTCACCCTCTCACAGGTCCTGGAGAACGATGTGCTCCAACCCTTCCCCAAGTTACGGGAGGAGTTCGGCCTACACCCGAACCAGGAATGGAGATACATGCAACTCAAGCATTGTCTCTCCCAAAGGAATACACCTCCACTGCGGGGATCCCTGCCCTCACCGATAGTGGCTTACCTGCAGCAATGGGGACAACACAAGGGAGTAATGTCGGGTCTCTATGATCTAATTATTCAACGGCTTTACTCCCAACCGCTAATGGACAAACTACGTCTACGGTGGCAAACCAGGCTGCAGCAGGATCTAGACCCAGATGATTGGGAAGCTGCCCTAGAGACACTAGACAGAGGCACCCGGGAAGCACGCTTGAAATTCTGCCTCTTCAAAATCTTACATGAATGGCACTGGCCCCCAGCGAAACTGCATAGGACTGGACTCCTCCCGCATGCGAACTGCTGGCGATGTCCAGAAAAATCCTGTGACCTGATACATATCTTAGTAAACTGTACAACAGTACGACCACTCTGGGATGCTGTGAGCTCCACTCTGGCTGAAGTAATGTCACTTCCGTCACCACTTCCTCCTGCCCTCATACTTCTGCAAGATACAACCTCCCTACCAGACCTCCCTAGACCACACAAGAGACTGTTGCACACAGCGTTCGCTACTGCAAAAATTTGCATACTCAGACATTGGCGGTCAGAGACCCCCCCAAGCCCGGAGGAATGGATTCCAGCCATGATCCGCACTGCTATGCATGAACGGATCATCTATAACTTACAAGACCAAGCTCAAATATTCCAACAGGTATGGGCTCCCTTCTTAACAAGGGGGCAATAGTGCCCTACCCGGAACCACCATTGTTCCCTTCTCCCTTCCATTTCCCTCTCCTCCCCCACAAGCGTCTTTTCCCCCCTTCTCCCCCTCACTCCCGTACCTCCTCCTCCCTCTGTATTCTCCCCCCTTTCCCCCCCTTTATCTCCCCTTCTCTTTCTTCTCTTTTCTCTTCTTTTCTCCTCTTCCCCTCTTACCCTTCTTTTCTCTTCTTCCCCTTCTCCCCCTCCCTTTTCCTACTGTTTCTTCTTCTTCCTTCCTCTTTCCCTCTTTCTTTCTTTCCTCTCTCTCTTTCTCTTTCTCCCTCCCCCTCGCCCCTTACCCCCACGTCTCTTTCTAAATACCCACTAGAGTCCGAACGTCGCCTACCAGCAACGCTCCAAACAGATCTCCATGGTGGATCCTCTCCCTATGTCGTCTGATAGTCACCTGATCCCAACCGAAACTGACAACAGAGTTGACATGAGCTGCAACATCCATTGTCCGCGCAGCGACATCCCTCGCTTCCCAAGGTAGCACTCCCCGGTCCTCTCGTCTGAACAGGTACAACCTACCCTTTACCCTTATATCTTTATCCTCTTTAAACCCCTCCACATAGCCTAAAACATGTTGGAAGTGAACTCTACCTCAGGTTTTTATATTACGACTGCTACCTTGTTTGTGCCGTATGCGTTTTCTCTTCTTCTTTGGTTTCCTAATATCACTGATGTGCAATTGATGATGGGACCCTGATCCCACTGACTCTGTATCATATTGTGTTATTAACAATAAAAGAAAAGTTAAAAAAAAAAAATAGAAATTTGGGGAATCCACACAAGTCACACCTCTGTGGACTCCCCTGAATGTCTAGTTTCCAGAAATGTTTGGGTTTAGTGTGTTTCTCTATATGGCCGCTGACCCCAGGACTAAAAACACAGGTGCCTGCCTTACAAAACCAGTTTGTTTTGCGATAGATAATTTTGATGTCTCCACAATACGATTTGGGCGGTGGAATTTGGGGCTGAACTAAATTGGGGAGCTCCCAAGAGAGCACTCTCTCTCTCTCTGCTTGCCGCCGCATTGACCTGCTCTCTGGGTTGGGCTAACCCACTATTACCCAGTTGCACAGACTGCTTGCGAAGGGAGAGCAGGACTGTCCTCATCACCTCCCTCATAATGTACTGGAAGAGGAGTTATCGAATGGGACTCCTCTGACTGAAAAATCACTCCCAGAGTCTGCGCCATTGTCCTATCCCTCAGATGCTGTCTCAGTATCTGATGTCTCAGTCTCTGATCCTATGTCAGAGCTGTCCTCTGTAACCCGAGTGACGGCAGCAGTCATCCATCAAGATGCCATTTCTGCTATTGGCTAAACTGTTGCTCTAAAACACTAGCCTACGTAGACTGTCACAAAATCGATGGTGTGTGTGAGATACGTGCAACAGTAGAGGCCACCTTACCTGCGCTTCTTCCCTCAATCACACAAGTTCTTTCAAGACACTCAAAAAACACCTTGTCACATACCATTCGTCACAGTCTTTAGCACCTCCTGCGCCCAGTCCAACAATCATTATCGGTGCTCCCACTCCCTCCTCATTCAGATTCCCTCATTACCACCCAGCAAAAGTGCCCTTCATCTCTCCATAGCCGCCCTCCACCCCGCACATACATTTCATTTGTATTATAGCGCAGGTAATGGCTGACTTTACTAATGTACTCAGCTATTTACATAAAATACAGATTTGCTCTTTGCAGTAGGCATATAAACCTTCTGCGCTGTTGAAGTATGTGCATTGCTTTGAAGATGCAAGCTGCAACTGCAAGACAACTGGTGGCAAATCTATATATATATATATATATATATATATATATATATATATATATATATATATCACTTTTATATGTGGGTCTGGTTTTCCTGGGGGCCGATCGCAGCCCCCAGGGAAACCACACACATATTGACAAAAGTGATATATATATATACATATATATATATATACAGAATTCCTTAACCAATCATTAAGGCTCCAGCACTCCACGAAGGTTTCAAGGATTTATTATAAACAAAACAGGAACGCGTTCCTGTTTTGTTTATAATAAATCCTTGAAACCTTCGTGGAGTGCTGGAGCCTTAATGATTGGTTAAGGAATTCTGTATATTAGAAAGACGAGGTGGCGTGCGTCCCACTCCAGCACCATTGACGATTAGATGCAGAGAGTAACGCTGACCGGAGTGTTAATATATATATATATATATATATATATATATATATATATATACATATAGATCTATCTCTATATATATGTATCTATCTACATAGATATATCTATAGATAGATCTATATATATATATATATATATATATATATATATAGATCTATCTATAGATATATCCATGTACATAGATATATCTACAAAGATCTATATATATATATATATATATATATATATATATATATATATATATATATATATATATATATATATATATATATTTTTTAGTTGTTGTATGGTTTCCTTGGGGGTCAAAATGACCCCCAGGGGAAACCCTACAACAACTAAAAAAAATATTGCCCCCACAGGGGGTCGCCATGCCCACGGGCGACCCCCTGTCCATTTTCTTTTTTAAACAATTTTTAGCGTGGCACCTACCTTTTTTTAGCTGTGCTGCGATCGGGGCCAGGAAACACTTTCAGGAAGGCCTCTTATGAAAGGGGAGACTCTCCCCTTTCTTACAAAGCCTTTCCGAACGTGGGGAAGGTCGTTTGTGGCCGTTTTCCCCATTGGAGCAGGTAACGAAAGGGGCTGGTGGGGGGTGGGGGGAGACACGGAAGAGCTTCCGTGTCTCCCAGGGATAAAATAAATAATTAATTAATTTAATTAAATAAATCCTCGGGTGCAACGCACCCGAGGATTTATTAACCCCCTCCCTGATGTCGGCCACTGGTCGTGACCCGCACCAGGGTGGTAGTGTGGGCGTCGGCCAGTGGTCGACGCCCGCACTTAAGCAGTTAAGATAACATACACAGCTCAGGCATTGTTGATGATGGTTGATCAATGCTACCTAAGAAATGTTCCCCGACAACTGCCTCCGTATGTAGATTTTTAGTTATGGTGACTTGTATGTGGCCTACACATATGTCTAAAATGTGTACATCTTTGGTACATACTGTGATTGACACACCCGGCCTACATGCCACCCAGATTATGTTTTGTCCACAGATGTTTGATTAAACTCATTACATTTAGCAATGGTTCTTGTTTTTGTGTGGTGGACCTGCAGCCCTAGCTGCATATGTGCACATCCATTCTGATGTGCATTCCACAGACATGTCTGTGCAAAGTGTGAGGTCATGTGTACCCTGGGTCAGGATTGGGCCCCTTGGCAGTGGCAGGACTGATTTCCATGGATGTACTGCACAGGCCCAAATTCTTCCATTGCTTGTCATACCTGGGCTAATCATGATGACAATTTTTACCAATAATGCCCCCCCCCCCTTGTCACACATATTCCATTCAGCCATTGCAACTCTCACACTGATTTGTGACAGTGGTCTGTTCCAACAATACTGACTTTCTAAATTTTGGCATCCACTGCCTCATGAGTGGGCCCCTTGTTTACCTCTTATTTTGGACATGTTATAGTTGTGTGTGATGAGCTATTGATGGAGAAGTTGGCACCATCAGTTGTCACATTCAAGTGATGAGGCTATTTGAGCTGTGTGTGATTGTAGCAGTACAATCTTACGCATCACATGTGATATTGCAACAGTACTTTTAAGAGTAGTATTTGTAAAATGCTCACTGAGCTTAGACTCACAATCATAAGGAGTATGTTGTGGAGATTGAAGAGACCAAAGCAGGATTGTTTGAATAAGTGAGGTGCTTATTGACAAAATGTACCAGGTGAGTTAAGTTATTTTAAGGGAAGACGTTATCAACTATGTGCACTCTACGGCGTATACCAGCAGCTGTGTTGTGCTGTTCCCCCCCATTTCCTTCAACACAATCCTCCTCCTCAGGTAGGTCATTTACCTGCTCATAGAAGGGGACGTTCATCCACACACTTATGTTGTCATTATGATCTTGCAGACGATGTGTGGGGCATATAGGAGGCTGATTTCCAGGCACCTGAATCTTGACTTCAGGATGCCAAATTTCCTCTCCACAATATTCCATGTCCTATGATGTCCCTCATTATATGCACTCTCTGCTGCTGTGCTTGAGTTGGAAAATGGGGTAATTATCCATGGCTGTATGCTATAACCCTGATCCAGTGCAAAAGATTAAAGGAGTAAGGGCCAGATGTAGCAAAGGATTTGCGCGTCGCAAACTGCGGAAATCGCCGTTTGCGAGGCGCAAATGCCTCTTTGCCATGCAGAAATGCATATTGCGAGTCGGGACCGACTGGCAATATGCATTTCAGAATCGCAAATAGGAAGGGGTGTTCCCTTCCTATTTGCGATTCGGAGTGGTATGCAATACCATTTGCGACCGCATATGCGGTCGCAAATGGTGTCGCAGTTACCATCCACTTCAAGTGGATGGTAACCCACTCGCAAATTGGAAGGGGTCCCCATGGGACCCCTTCCAGTTTGTGAATGGACCCAAAACAATTTTTTCAGGGCAGGTAGTGGTCCAAGGGACCACTGCCTGCCCTGAAAAAAAAACGAAACTAAAGGTTTCGTTTTTTTTTTAAGTGCAGCTCGTTTTCCTTTAAGGAAAACGGGCTACACTTAAAAAAAATAAAACTGCTTTATTTAAAAGCAGTCACAAACATGGAGGTCTGCTGACTACAGCAGGCCTCCATGTTTGCGAGTGCCTAGACTCGCTATGGGGCCGCAATTTGCGACCCACCTCATGAATATTAATGAGGTGGGTCATTGGGACCCCATAGCGAGTCACAGACGGTGTCTGAGACACCGTTCTGCATTGCAAATTGCGACTTGCAATTTGCGAGTCGGAAGGACTCGCAAATTGCAAGTCGCAATTTGCAATTTTCCTGCATCTGGCCCTAAGTTATTGTTAAGGTTTGCAACAGGTTTGTCATTTAGCATGGCAGTTGATATTTTGAGTTGGTTGTGACTCAAGTGTTTGTGGTATGGTGTGAGTTCCTCACCTTGTGTAAGGTCTTCTCAGCACTGGGTTGTTGGACATGGCAATTTTGAGTTTGGCTCAAGGACCTGGGACATATGATTTGGATTCCTAACTGATGGTCAGTGTGTATGTACCATGCATTGTGTAGTGCACCGTTGTAACAGCGTGCTATCACTAGAGGGAACATGACACATCCTCACAACACAATGGGGTCAGATGTGTTGGCACCAAGATAGCACTACAGAGCCTGGACATTACATCAATTTTGACATGTGTCATTGCAGATGATGTGCGACACTTAGGCCTATTGAAATGTGTAAGTGACCATGCACAACACGTCTTCAACATTGGCAGCACTGTCCTGCAACATTTTGACTATGCAAGAATGCCCCATGTGTGACATGTTACTAGGCAACTCTTTGTTGTCCCCTGCGCCAGTAGCACATATGCAGCTGTGCACCTACACTACCAACTTTGCACCAGGGAGCTTGGCTAGCTGCCCTGGGGAGGTGAATGTATCTGTGCAGGAAGGGATACCACCCTATACATATGCTGTTTTGATGGACAATTGGCTCTTTCTGTGTGTGCAGCAGTGTGCAGCATGCATTGGTGGCACATTCATATGAGTTCAAAGCACAGTGTACTTCCTTATTCCAACCTGCAAACAGCACCCCTGGGTTGGTGTTTCATGTTGGCACTGCCTCTGGTTTTAGGTGATACCTTCATCTGAGTCAGCATCATCATGCTATGTATCTTGTGGTGACAGACCTGCAGAAACATACATTGCAGGCCCCTTCCACACTACAAACTGCATGGGAGGATGTCCAATTTACAATGTGGCTACAAGTGATTAAAACATGGTCATCTGCCAAGTTGTACAAACAGTACAAGCCATGAGAATGGCATTGTGGGCTTTTACATAGATTCCTTGGTGATCCTGAGTGGCGGCTAATGTTTGTGGCAGCCATCAGGTGTCCAAGGGTGTGTATCCCATTGTCTATGCACACTACAGGTAAGCCAGGTATGTGTTGATGAGATGTAGTTGGTATAGGCAGCATTTGTCTGGCATTTGATATTTGTTCTGCCAGTGACTTGCATGGTATGATTTGAGGGATCTGTGCCTACATGAGATTTACTTAACATGAGCATGGGGTATGCCATTGACATGGCTGTGCTATTCTTTGTTTGGTATACTGTGTGTGTAGTGTACGTAGTAGGCAACCTGTGGGCACTTGTAGTGGTCTGTGTAGTTCTTCTGTTGGCAAAGGGTCTATAGCTGCACCTGTCTTTCACGTGGTGTGCCTGTCAGGTAGTTGGTGTGTTACATACATGTGGGTGTATGTGTTTGTGTTGTGCATTAAATGTGCTGTACTGGAGCATGGTGCATACATGTTGTTAGCTGCTCATCTGTGTTTTCCTGGCCATGTGTTGATGCAGTGGTGATTGTCTTGTGTGTCCTACAGGGTTGGTGTGTTGTGTGTATATTGCCAGGTTTGTTGACATACCCACAAGTAGGCCATTTCCATATTGTCCATCCTGGAATTGTTCATTGATCCTGCTGTGCCAGAATTAGAAGGCATCATGGACACTTCCTTGATACTTGGCCAAATTGTTTATGAATAGTCCCGGGTGGGCCGCTATGCTCTGCACATTAATGAAATGTGTGTGCTTGCGATTCCGGTATGAGTGCTCGGTTGCTGCAGGTGGTACAAGCCAGACATGGGTGCAGTCAATTGCACCAAGCACGTGCGGGAAGCCATGGATTTGGTGGAACCCTTGTTTTGTCTCCTGCTTCTTTTGCTGGGTGTTGGGGAAGTTGATGTGGTGGGGTGTCAGGGAGATTATAGCATCTAACACCTTTGGCAGGAACACAGAGAATGGCGGCTGTGAGACACCAGCTTCCAGGGCACCTGTTGTTTGGAATGAGCCACTTGCCAGCATGTGCAGGACAGCTAGCAGCTTTGTCACAGATGGTATGTTGTGTGGGGTCTGCAGGCTGGCAGTGATTTGTGGCTTAATGTGGTACACCAGGTGTGGTATGGCTTGCCGGTTCAGTCTGTAGGTCCTTATGATGTCCTGGTCCCTGAGGCCAAAAAGGGTTGTCCTGGTTCTGAAGACCTTCTCCTGCCTTCTGCATTGCCATTGTGGGAAGCGTTGTGGTGGTGGTGATTGCTGTAGTTGTTGCTCTCCTCTGAGTCGTCTTGCAAGCTGGATCAGTATCACCTCCATCTTCTCCTGTGACTTGGTAATGTTGATTCTGTGTGTTTTCCTTAAGTAGTGATGAGTTTGCCTCATTTTAACATCTGCCCCAACCCAGGCATTACATTTTGACGCAAATCGTCGTTAACGTCATTTTTTGGGTCCGGCTCCCACCATGCGTCTTTTTTGCCCGGTTGGATAAATATGGCGCTAGGGGGTTTGAGTAATTTTTTTGGAGGGGAACCCCTACCTTGCATCTCATTGCAGCAAGGAGGTTTCACTTATCCCAATAAATGACGTTAACACCAATATTTTGACGCTCGACGGGTCTAGCGTCAAAATATAAATATGGCATTGAGTTTGCACTGAATTAGCATAAAAGATTATGCTAATTCAATGCAAGCAGAGTACAAATATGCCCCAAAGTTTTTTAAAGTTACTAAAACTAAGGTTGCTTATGATAGCCGAATCGCAGGGCTTCACTTTACAAGTGATGAGGTTGGTGAGCAATAGTTTAGTGTAGAGGTATAAAACATTGATAAAGACGTGCTAAAATACCCTTGAAGAAAAACGAAGTAAAAACTTATAAACCTGCATTAAAATTGTAGGGGCTTGAGCTCTTACAGTGATAGACTAGCTGTAAGGAAACCGGGTGGAGAGTTCCACATCAGACAGGAGTCAACGTGACCCAATTGTAGAAACTAGGGTATTTTTCCACTGATAACATGCCCCTCCGTTATTGGGGAACCCCCATTTGGGAATGAGTACCCTTTTTTAGCGCTTGATTCTCGATATAGAGAGGCAGAGCAGCACAATGGCCATTCAGTGGATGTGTTATGGACTAGAGAGTTAACACGTAGCAATGCAACATACAACACTTAATAAATCCCTGTTCTTAAAAAAAGGAAAATGACTTTATTATACATTCGACACCCAGAAGTGCCAGAGGAGAAATCAATAATTAATAATAATGGGCAATACATCAGTGTGAATTTCAATCCATTGCTATTGCATAGACCAGTAAGGTTATCCGATCTATCAGGTCGGGCTCCCCAGTCATCCATGTCCCAATAAAAACAATACCTAACTGGCTCAAAAACAAGTTCTATGAGCTTTGGGAGGGTGTCAGCACAACAGTCAAAACTAATTTCAAGTGCAAACAATATGAAAACTTTGACAGTACCACCTTTCACTCACATTCAGCAACATACACATTTATATACTGTCAAAAATATATATGTCAGTAACTTTTTCAATGCTTATTATTAGGTAGTGTATAAATCTTTACTATAACATCAGCACAGTCACCATAGGACCTGGTATTAAAAGTCCATGCACACCAGCGACCCAAGACTGAATTTGCAGCTGTAGAAGCACTTGAAAAGTAAGCAAACCTCTCCCAGAGACATAGATTCATGCCCTCACCAAGTGACTTAGAGAGGCACATCAAATGTTTACATAAGGATCCTGGGGTGGGTGGGATCTGTGACAGACCTGTTATGAATCAATTGTGGTGCCAATGCCCCTTCTCAGTCACGGGTTTTGGGGATATACCATTTTTTCCCTACACCCACACACGCCTATTGCGTGAGTCTTAAGTCAACATAGTTTTCTTTGATACAGCTACTCTAGCTATACCTTTCTTTTTTCTTTTTATTTAGCTTAGGTACATTGTATGAAATAAGAGTATTAATTGTGGGTGGTGAGAACACACCTCAAATAAATAATAATAATAAATAATGAATCAACAGAGACCTTGTCAGGGTGAACAATACCATTCACTAAATAAAGTTGTGCTTAACCTTCTGGTAGCTTGCCACACCAGCACAGGCTTAAGTTAGAGTCAATGTTTAAAGTATTTATTCAGGGCTCACAAAGTAAATAAAGTAAAAACACAAGTAACAAAAACAAATAACATGAGACCAAAGTAACATGAAAACAATGAGCAGAGCTGGAGTTACGAATAGTCAAAGTTTAGGGTTCAAAATGGAGCTAAGAAGTGTTAAGCACGAACAGTGGTTGTCTAGTCGTACTAGACAGGGTCAGAGTTAAGTCTAGATATTAGGACGAGGTTCATCCTGACAAAAACCTCTACCTTCTGACTTTGTTTCTGGGATGGAAGTCAAAAATTCCTGAAGGGCAAGGCAACAAGCTGTGAACAAAGAGGGCTCCACGTTATCTGATAGTTGATGGTCAAGTTCTTAGCAAAGCCTTTGAATTTTGGTGGGTTAGCATTGAGTGGGAGAAAATTGAGTTGCATGTCCAGAGAAAATCTCTAGCCAGCCCAAGACTATTCATGCCTTCGCCCAGTGAAGATTTCTACCTTCATACTTAGCCACTTTTTGGAAATCTGGATTTTTTCAGTGGAGAAAGGCTGCAGGCTGCAGTGGAAGATGGTTCCACAAGGTGAGATTCAATCTCTATGAAGTCCCACTCAACTGGATTTGCTGCTATGGAAAAGAATGCATCAGGAGCAACCGAATCTTTGGCCATGTGGCAACACACCTTTATTTGATATGCTTAGCAGGTCGGTCTTGGTCACCCACTGTTTTTCCAAGCACAAAATTGGCTAACAGTTTCTTTTGCCCAGGCTTCGGGATTTGTTAGGAGGGGCACATTTCAACACCAGTCATGGGTCCAGGAAGTTTAGGGAAGCTCTCGGAGGAAAAGACACATTCAGCAGAGGCTAGCAGCAGCACCCAGAGCAGGTCCATTTGGAACTGGTGAGCTGTGAATGCAGGAAACGGACCTCTTGAAACTCATTGTGTCCCTGTAGCCCAAACATGAGACCAGCCTCATAAACCGTGAATTCCACATCTTTGTTCTAGGTTCAAGATGAGGGCAGATTCAGTCTTGCTGACTCTTATTAGGTCTCACAAAGCAGGTTCAGTCCTCTTCTGTTCATTTGTACTTGTGCAGAGCGTGTCCAGGGGAGAGTACTGGGGATGCCACCTTTATGTCCAGTGGGAGACAAAGAATGGTGGAAACTCCTGGCCACTCCATTATCATGAGCATAAGATCCCCGCGAGGACCCTACCAATGTTTGCAGTATTTCCTTTGTGTTTTACTGTAACCAATCCCACAGTGCCAGATCCTGGGTGAGGATCTGAGGCAAATGGGCTTCTGGAGGATTTAGACAGTCAACTTATTAAAAGTATCTGTTCTTAAATATGAATTACAAATCTGACTTTACAAATTAAATGGTTTTGAAACAAACATTTTAAAAGGTCCAAGCAATAACTCTGTAGCTGTAGAGATAGAAATATTTAATTGAATATTGTATAAATATTTTCTGTGAAATATCTAAGCCTGCTACAGTGAAACTAGCCTTTTGGGCATTTCCACTGTAAGGACATGTTTATCATTAAGCTTTCACTCATCATACTCCTAAATACCATTCACTCTGCCTTAATGGGCAGTAAGGTCTACATAGTAGTGACTTTTTAATATTTTAAATGAGGGTTTAGGCCTGTTAGAAGGGCTTATTTTGACAGGTGGAATTTGAAGTGAAAACTTGCACCAGTATGCTATACATTTCAGGCCTTCTAGCATGTTTTCCTGTAAATGCATTGGTTGGCACAATATATGCTGCAGCCCAGTTGTACCTTATAAGCCCTGAGTTTGCTAAAGGTACCATATACCAGGGATAATCAGTAAGTTAAATATACCAATTCAGGGTTTGCCGATTTCATCATTTGAAAGGGAGAGCACACGCACTTCACTACTGTTTAGCAAGGGTAAAGACCATAGAAGTTCTACACACAGCAAAAACAGTCAATGTAACAATCTAGAGGTACACCATGACAAACGATGTTCTTTTCCAACCATCAGCATTTATAGTCTGGATGACATTATAGACTGACAATATCCAATTATCATATTGTTTATCTCTATAGCTGCTGGATCTAAACTACAAGACAGAGGTTCGGTGGCTAAACTCTAGGGGATCTCCAGACGTTAAATCTCAGTGTTCAGAGCTACTGAGTTCAAAATGTAGAGATATATTAAGTCTATACAAAGAACCCTTAATTCCATGTTTCTTTATGCTCATATGTTTTTAACTTTATTATTTGCTTGCCGAACAATGCTTACTAAATAACTCTGTTGAGATTTAGACACACAGCTGGCAATGAAGCACTTCAGCTGATGACATTATTCTTCCAAGTACTGAGGAATTGGGCCTGATTTAAAGTTTGGCAATGGATTGATCCATCACAAATGTGATGGATATCATGTCCACTGTATTACAATGTCCATAGGACATAATGGAATCATAATACATCAAGAGGGATGTCCATCACATTTGTGAAGGAGTAACCCAATCCGCCAAATTCTATATCAGGCCCATAGTGCCAGGCAGCAATGCTGTATCATCTATAAGCTGATAATGGCAGGCAAGCCAAGGAGATCCAGTTCTCTTTCAAGCAACAATGTCAGTGGCTATCACTGATCAACAAGAAGATGAGAAAGAGGAGACAGAGGAGGAGGAGAAAGAGTTGGTGGAGGAGAAGGAGTTGGATGAGGCAGAAGAAATTGTTCGCCAAACAGAAAATCTCCAAGATAACCATTTCACTGTTGGGCAGCAGTGTTCTTCCAAAATCATTTCTGAGTAATTCCAATCCCCAGCCATTAGCTAAGCAGCCATGGTCTTTTTTCACCTGTCCAACACTTGACCACCGCCAACTATGCCCATCAACACATACACATTCTCAATGAATCACACCATCGGTATTGCATAGAAACATTACCCAAAATAACTTTTGATGTGTGAGAGATGGCAACTTCCTAACATCGTCACTGTAACCATTTTTAAGAACTATACATCAGTGCACAATTTTGAAAACAAATCTGTGTCTAACTTACATCTGCCTTAAATGTTTGATGTTGCACTTACTACATAGGAAAGTTTTATGTCTATTTGGGTCTTTGTTTACCTTAAATGTGTAAATGTGTAATACATTGAAAAATATAATTCTGATTTTGAAAGCATCTTCTAAATAACTAAACATTTTTTGGGTGACCTCCAATGAATTAATTAGCAATATTTGTAAACTGGAAGAAATACATAATTCTTTGTGTTGTAAGTATTTTTATACTGATATTAAACACTAACATATTTTCCAAGAGACAGTATTTTTGATAAAAGCAAATCTATCCTTGGGAAGCGACAACATTAAATCAAATGGAGTCTTAAAGCATGGGGAAACGGTAATTTGGAGAAGAGCGGGCAAATAAATGTCAAGAATGGTGACAGGAATTAATCTATATGCAAAGTGAAAATTCCAGTCCATCAATTGTTCAAATAAAAGTATACTGTAAAAATTTACAATAAAGCTATTTCCCCAAGCTACAGGGGCTGTCTGAAACATGCCTCTTCCTTGGGCCAAAAGGGCCCAGCCATCCTCACTGTCTGTCCTCATCACTTATTATGCCACAGACATTAAATGGATGGCTGTGACTGAACCAGACATCCCACGGGAAGAAGTAAACACAGGGATAACAGGAAAAACGGTTATCAAATATGAGTTGGGAGAAGGGACAACAGGAGATCAGGCAGGTTAGAGAGGCATATGCAATGGAGGTTCTGCTATTAAAGAATTCACGAGGTGACCTAAAGTTTGGAGCTGTTTATTGACTGCATCTTGAAGTGTTCAGAACACGTTAAATAAGTCCCATATATACAGGGAGATTGTTCACTGAACCTTTAAGATTGGCATCAGGATCTCATTTAGGGAAGCCAGGGACACATACTTCGGTGTCAGAGAGTTAGCTACGAACTTAAGTGACTCTAGACTGCTACTGTTATTCTGGGCAAGCACGAGGGGGAGGAGATGAGGCCTATGCAGCAAAATGCTCTAATGGAAGGGGGGCCTCTGGCGTTAATGAGGAGCTGGGTTCGGGCATAGATGGTAGGTGGCCTACTCTTTAAACACCACAAATTGTTGTTGCTTAAGTCTATAAGACCTGTGTTGTCATGACTCATGCTTTCCAAACTACCCAACACCTCAGTTGTCTCTAGAACCTTCATTTGGAGTCTTTCTGTGAGAGATCTTGTCCTTCTCTGAGTGTGCCCACTACCTCTTGAGGTGGTGGCTTCCTCCTCCTCATTGGTGGTGTAGAGTGGCCATCCCTCAAATTAAGCGGGCCCAGATACGCAGCCCAACACAGGTGGTAGCATTGTGAGGGAACCCATCAGCAGAGTAACTCTACGGAGGTTAACAGTTCAGTTGGAGGTATGCCTCCTCTGACAGGACTCTGCTATGTTGTGGGAAACTGAACCCTGGGGAGAAGAGGTGGCAGTCAATGATATCTGTTATGAAGGAACCTCCAACCAGAATTTTAATAACAAGGGACAGAAGAGGGAAGAGGTGATAGATAGGGAGGAGTAGGGAATGGGAGAGCTGAAACGGAGAAGGAAGTATATGTCCATTTCAGGAGAATCGCCAATAGTGTGAAGAAGAGCATGGTAATCTGAGGGGGAATGAGCCAGAGAAGAAAGCACTGGAAGTCCAATAGACTGTATTGTCTGGCAGCTCCACAAAACATGAAACAGGTCACAGTCAGCTGCTGGGCATCTCCAAAAGTGGCTATGGGACAGGAGACCCACCTGTCATAATTACTTTGAGGATCGGTACCAGTCATGTAGTACTTTGAAATACAGTATAAGAATTTAAGACCAATGTCTCAGAGAACTCAATCACAAGAGCTGAGTAACTCCACCCAGTCTGTTGGGACATATTTCCCGCCTAGGATAGTTTGCCACTTGGTTCTGACCAAAATAATTGTAGGTTTCGAGTAAGCCTCCCCTTAAGGAAACAGGCTGGTTGCAGGTCCATCCCACTTTTTTGCCCCCATTTGGACTACTGGCTGCTAGTTTTTTTACTCTGACAGTGCACTGAGGCCTGCTTAGCAGACCTCAGTGCAGGTGTACTGACCCCATGCAAAGTATATGTTGAATTGGATACACCCAATTGATAAGGCCTGATTTACTGATAAGTCCCTAGTATATGGTACCCATGGTACCCAGGACATATAAGGCAGGGTATCCAATCAGGACTTTAGAACTATTTGTTCCACCTTCTGTGTGACAAGACACAAAATGAGGGGGTCATTACGACCCTGGCAGCCAGCGGTACACTGGCGGTAACACCGCCAACAGGCTGGCAGTGTTCCGCCAGTGTATTTTGACTCTGGCGCATTAGCCACGGCCATACCGCTGGCCCCTCCACTTGACAACCAGGCTTCCGCCAGGCAGTCATAATCCTCAGGGCAGCTCTGCAACCAGCGCTGCCCTGGGAATTATAAGTCCCCAACCACCAGCCTGTCCATGGCGGTTGTCACGGCATGGAAAGGCTGGCAGTAAGGGGGACTCGGGTGCCCCTGGGGGCCACTGCACTCCCCATGCACTTGGCATGGGAAGTGCAGGGGCCCCCAGGCACAGCCCCATCGCGCATTTCAGTGCCCGAATTTTGGGTAGTGAAATGTGCAATGGGTGCTGCTACACCCACTGCACATCAACATTGCCGCCCACTCTATTATGAGCCGGCTGCAATGTTGATGTGACTTTTCCGCTGGGCCAGCAGATGGAAACGTCATAATGGGGAGCCACCAATACTGCCAGCACTGGCGGTATTGTGGCGCCCGCAGCTTCGGCCGTCTTTTTGCTAGACCGCCTAAGTCGTAATGAGGGCCTTTGATATTTAAATCTATGGCAAAGCCACCCTATCCCTTAACAATATGTATGTTTCCCCTAAGGAAGGCCTATGGAGTCCTATGGCAGGTATCTGTATATTGTTAAGTAAGATGTATTTCACCATATATCTTAGCAGCAATACTTTTAAATTGTTTTGCTGGGGTAAAGTTGGTAGCCCCACTGGTTAATACATATTTACTGGGTGGCATCCCAACCCAGCAAACTATTGACTGTGACTACCAAAGTGGATAATGTAAGGTATCAAATTAATTGTGACATTTAATGCGATGATGGAACCGAAATGTTTTTTATTAGTGTACTGCAGCTTAGGGCTACCCAATCATACCATATAGTACACCCCAAATCCTCACACTCCTCTATTAGCACTCCATTGAGACCTGCCACCAGTCACCTGTACCCACGCTGTAAACGATGATATTCCTGAATGGGGGAGGACAGGAGTTCTGTTGGGAAAGGGCCAAGGATGGAACATAGGCAGTGGATGAGCTGACACTGTTTCCAGAAGTCCTCCTGGGTATGATTGAACTCCATCCCAAGTAAAGGGAAGGGCTTGAGGGTGCCCTCAACAATGAAATGGTCAATCTGTATCACACTATGAGTATACCACAGGGATAATTAGAAAGTGCATGGGCAATGAAGAGGGAGGCATTGTCCCACACTGGTGCAGCCTTGTGCAGGACGGGATCAATTCCAATGAGGTTCTGAGCTGTAGCCTTCAATATCAGATTATTTTTCCAAGGTGGGAAGGATGCCACTAGGTAGGATGACAGAGTAGGAAAGGTCAAACCCATGAAGTGGTGCTCCATGGTTACCCACACTGGTGCTTTCAAAGAGTCACCCAAATAGGGAGTTACCTGGGATAACTGTAGAGCCAACTAGTAAGAAAAGATATGCGGAAGAAGGATACCGCCAGCCATCATGTCCACCCAAAGCCCAGAGGCTGGAAGCCGAGTGCACCTGCCACTCTAAATATAGGAACAGCTGTCTGCCTCAGTTCCCAGTAGGATTGCATGGGGTATCCTCAGGGGTAACCTGACAAAGTAATAAGTTATACCTAGTGTAAGAAATTGAGTCTTTGGTTGGCACTCAGGTTACCTCCTGTCCAAGCAAGGACCTTCACTCTAGTCAGGGTAAAGGAGACTCACCTTCAGTTAACCCCAGCTCACCCCTTGGTAGCTTGGCACGAGAAGGCAGGCTTAACTTCAGAAGCAATGTGTAAAGTATTTGTAGCAATACACACAGTAACTCAGTGAAAACACTACAAAATGACACAACACACATTTAGAAAATTGATAATATTTATCTAAACCAAACAAGACCAAAACAATAAAAATCTGACATACACAAGTAAAGTTATGAATTTTAAAAAGAATAAGGCCCTCATTACAACCGTGGCGGTCAGTGTTAAAGCGGCGATAATACCACAAACAGGACGACGGAAAGAAAAATGGGATTACAACCGTGGCGGAAACCGCCAACATAGACAGCCACTTTAACACTCCGACCGCAACAGTGGTAAAAACAAACACCGCAGCGGTAACGGCCAACAGACAGGCGGAACACAATGTACTGCCCACCCTATCACAAGATGCCTATCCACCACCTTTGCCGGGGCATAACCAACGTGAGCAAAAACACGTCAGAAACAGTACACAGAAGGGAAAACACCCACCTCTCCACACCACATGAGGAACCAGGACGCCATGGAGCCTGAATTGCAGATACTGCCGATGCTGGTCTTCCTTCTCTTCTATCAGGAGCACCTACGACAGCGGCGACGACCACGGTGAGTACTGCACCTACAACACAGGGGAGGGGGGAGGGAAAAGAGAGTGACACACACATGCAACACCCCCACTCCTACCCCCACCCACAGCACCATACACACAAATACATGCAGCAACAGTACACATACACCTCCTCACCCCCTGGAAGAACGCAAGGACAAAATTAATTGATTTGAACAAATGTAATCATGTGAAATCTCATTATCAAAGTTCAAAATCCAGTAAACACAATTATGTACACCAACTACACAAGTCCGGATAGTTCACCAATCATTGTCCATGGAGCATTGGGCCCAAAATGCATGGGTGAAGCCCACACATGATACCTGACTAGAAATGGAGAGAACACTGGAGGGGCATCAGATCGAAATGAAACAGGCACCTCAGGGGGATGGGGCCCCTCAGCCAGATGAACGCACAACGCCACTGCTGCACGAGGGGGCTCCATGCCCATTGATGTATCCTGGGGAGTGCAGAGCCACAGTCTCTCAAGTCTCTCCAGTGGGTGGTTTGCCCACTGCTGCATCCTGGGGAGTGCAAAGCCACAGTCTGGCAAGTCTCTCCAGTGGGTGGTTAGCCCACTGCTGCATCCTGTGGAGTGCAAAGCCACAGTCTCTCAAGTGGATGTATCTCTCCACTGGTTCTGGAGGGGGCCTGGAGCCCAGTGTGCTTCATCCTGCCAAGGACAGAGGTAGTGGATGTGAATCTCCACTGGTTCTGGAGGGGTCTTTGTGCCCAGAGTGCTTCATCCTGTCAAGAACAGAGGGAGTGGATGTATTTTTCCACTGGTTCTGGAAGGGGCTTCATGACCAGAGTGCTTCATCCTGCCAAGGACAGAGGTAGTGGATGTGAATCTCCACTGGTTCTGGAGGGGACTTTGTGCCCAGAGTGCTTCATCCTGCCAAGGACAGAGGTAGTGGATGTGAATCTCCACTGGTTCTGGAGGGGGCTTTGTGCCCAGAGTGCTTCATCCTGCCAAGGACTGAGGTAGTGGATGTGAATCTCCACTGGTTCTGGAGGGGGCTTTGTGCCCAGAGTGCTTCATCCTGCCAAGGACTGAGGTAGTGGATGTGAATCTCCACTGGTTCAGGAGGGAGGTTTGTGCCCAGAGTGCTCCACATGCAATGTGGCCGATACAATACTCACCTGGGTGTGCGTGCCACTTTGTGCCCTCTGCTATGTTTCCTCCTGGCCTACAGCTGTGTTACATTGGTATGTGCACAAGTAAATTGACATTGCTATATTCCATGGTTATTGCAATTACACATTTGTGAAAGCACAGACTGACTCCAGATTGTTTTGTGATTGAAGTGTGTTTATTTCTGTGCAAATAAGGGAAGGGGGTTGTAAAATGGGCTAGGGGGATGGTGGAGGAATGTCCATGGCAGAGTCCAGTCTATTTGTTTCACAGGTGCATTGTCCAAAGGGGCATAGGAAGTGGAGCAATGGCAGTTAAAGGATGGGCAGGGTAACAGAGTGAGACAGAAGGATGACATTCAGGAGGGTCTCATTTCCTGGCGGGGGACTTGGCAATGTTCTTTGTCTTGTTCCTGGGTCTCAGGGACCGTTTGCGGGATGGTTCTCCATCTGCAGGGGGTGGGGTGCTGG